>NW_024525156.1:2585156-2678752 GCF_017590135.1 Pyrgilauda ruficollis
TATCAGTGTCTTGGGTTATTAATAATTTCTGAATTTAGATTATTACCCCTAAAACCAGGTTTGTCCAGCTCCAGGTCTGGATATATGCACCACTCTCCAAGTTTTCTTGCTGTCTGAAATTAGCTTTGTAGTGCCTGGCAGTTTCTTTTGATAATGCCAGAAGAATTTACACTATTTTAAGTATCAGAGCATTTGGACCATTATATGGAGATAGTTGAGGACACACATCAATACAGTTAATTTTTTTAGGGAGGTGATTTGTGCATCTGGTTACAAAGGCAGAGGAGCTGTATTTTCCCATTTGAGTATAGAACCAAAGCATCCTTAAAAATGGTATAAGTATCTTTAAGAGTCCTTTAATCCAGTAAATGGTACTAGTAACTTTACTGAACTATTTTAATGATTTAAAATGAAGACCCACATTGCTATCTTCAGCAGGAAAGTTCTGTACCTTATTCTAGACATAGTTGCATTTTCTTTTCTTCTAAGGACAAACAGCTTATCTGTACACACTAGGTGAATAGTTTCCAAATCCTTTCCCAAGTGTGAATCTAGAAATGCAAGGTGATAGGTCTGGTCACAGTTAGTAACTTGCTTTCTCCCTTCTGCTCTGCAGTACCTTCAGGAACCAATATATTGGCAGATGATTCCTTAGGTCTAGCAGCAGTTTTTTCCCTTGCTTGTTCTGGCTGGGTATTTAATCCTGTTGTCAGTGAGAGCAATTGAATGTGTTCTTGTCCCTTTTTCTTTCATAGTGAAAGGTGGCAGCCTGCCAAAATTGTTTCCTTCTTTCATGTTTCATCTGACTTTCTAATTTTTGTTGTGAATTGTGCAAGGGAAACAAAAAGCTGGGTCTGTAAGACTAAACAAATCCTCTTTTTCTCTACACTCTTAAAAATGCCGAATCCTAGAGAAGTGTGCATGTGTGTTTTCCCTAAGTAATTCAAAGCTATGTCTAGATCACTGTGTGCTTAGCAGTACATTTTGCCAGATACAGACTTAGTTGTTCCTTCCTGGAACTTCATGCAGCAGACTGTAGGTACAGTGAATCCACCAGTGGCAATTCACTCTGCACTCTGCTACAGTGATTCCCCCAAGCTGTGGTTTCAGGCTCTCAGAAGCTAGGGCTTCTGTTTTATAGTGATCCTCCTGGTTCTGGTTTAGAAGTTTACTATAGGCACTAGATGTGTATTATTTGGGACTACTGCTAACCATCTGTTCTTGACATTCTGGGGATTTTTTCAAATGAAGTAATCAAAGATAAGAAGTTGTATAAACAGTCTAACAGAACACTCTAACAGTCACTGAACATGGAGGTATGCTACTTTTAAAAGTATCTCACAGATAATTTTAATCATTAATCACTGGAAGAGTTACTGATTGACTATTCTTCTCTAAATGAGTTGACTAAAGGTGACAAAAACTTAGTAGAGTCAGTCATGCACACTGATGAAAACTAGAGTGATACGGATGCCGAGTCATAAGTATGTTGGGAAAAAATTCAATCAGTTCTAGTCAGCAATGCTTTTGAAATATCAGAGAGAACTAATGTCTGCCTCCCACTAGATTCCTATTTAGAGATCATTGGTTACTGGCTCATAATTCTGCTATGCAGCATTTGGGCAAACAAACTGGCTAAAGCTCAACAGCTGAAGATGAGGAAATTTCAAATTTTGCTGATGCCAGTGGTGCATTCTAAATACCTGTTCACTAATATAGATTGTACTTCAAGTTATGGGTGATAGGAGAGAAATAAAGAGGGAAACAAATGGTTTTTCAAGTGTGAGAAATGTCAGGTCATCAGGGTATATTTTAAATCCTCAAGATAAGAGTATCTGTTTCTCCTGTCAGCATTATACTCCAATCAATTGAGCATACAGAACTATTTTGCCCGATAATTTCTGGGATAAATTAATGGGTTTTGTAATGTGTTAAACAATATTTCTGTGTATTTTCTTGATAAATTAAAAAAAATACAGAAAGTGTGCTTACCTTGAATAATTGCAGTGTACCAATGAAAAAGATATCTCTGAAAATTACAAAAGTCATGCAAGGTTGTGCACACATTAGGGTTTCTGAGTGACTCTGACTAGAGTTATTGTATTGCAGCCTGTCCTGTGCCATATTGCATTATCCTTTGTTGCACAGGTGCTTACGGGAGTGACTGGTTCATCCATCTCTGCTCAACAGACATATGAAGTCATAAACTCATCTGAATGAAGATATTGAAAGAAAGAAAAAATCTAGAATACATGAAAAAACCACATGCTTCAAAGAAATTTTGTATTATGCTGTCAATAAACCCTTCATAGCCTAATTTGTGTTGGTATTAAATTGCCATTGCAATTTTTTGAGAGCTAGAAAATCACTTTTTAAAAGTTTGAGAGTTGGGTTATTGGGGATTTTTTTGGTTTGGTTTTGGGTTTATTCTTTTTTTTTTCTTTTTCTTTCCTAGATATCCTGCTTTATTATAGTATTTGTTTATTTTGTCTTTTCTTGTGTGATTTCAAATACTCTGACATATCTGCACTCCTAAAGCTCTCAGGAGAGACACAGGCTCTGGGATTTGTTTCAGAAAGTTCCCACAGGTATTATAACTCCCCATGTCCATGCAGAGAGCATTTGTAAAGTCAGATTACATGTAGGGACATCTCTTCTGACATAAATCCAAATCTACACTGCCAGTATAGGGGTTTCTCAGGTTCTGTGCAGTATACAAATTTAAAAAAGAAACTACAGTGAAAAAAAATGTTGCTCCTACTCTAAATTCAGACAAATGTAAATCATGGTGAAGCCAAAAATAAAATGTGTATACTGTTGTAACCTGGAGGTGGTTGACTACACTTGAGAGAAGAAAAGAGTAAAATATTAAAAAATTAAAATTCTTCTCTACTTTGTGTGGTTACCTGTTGTTAGCTCTGTCCATCTTGAGCAATGCATCCATTTTGAGACTGTAAAATGTATGTACCTTTAAAAAAAAAGTGAAAGAGAATAACCTTAAGAATTGTATAATGAGAGATTAGTGGGGAATAGTTGAAGGACTTGTTTAGCCAAGCTAAATAAAAACCACAAGAGCAAAATGGTAAAAACCATTTATGGTGGAAAAGATCAAAAAAAGTGAAGAGTTTGTGTTGGTAGGATGCAAAAGTTAAAAGCTCAATATGATGAAAAACTGGTGGGACATTAGGAGAATTTAGAGTATTCATATGCTAGAATGCTTAGTCTGCTAATATTCTGACTGGAAAGCCAGAAAAGCAAAATGAAGCCAAGGAAAATGAAGCATTGCGTTAGACAGCTAAGGAGGACTACAAAGTCTGTCTGAAGGATTATAAGCCAGATTGAAACAATCCTGACTATAGTTATCCTTCCCATAAAATAAGGAGGGATAGACTGGGTTATTTCTGAAACTAGATAGGTTCTATGCAAGGAATAAGTGACATTTTTTTAACATGAATGTGAATAAAGGGAGGAAAAACTTTTCTCTTCTGTTTCCTGGACTATGGTAAATTTACATTTTTGAGACATATTAACATCTTAGCTGACAAATGTTAAGAAATCATAGAATCACAAAATCACTGAAGCTACATGAAGAATTTAAAAGGTCCAATACATTTCCTTAGTGATGCTCATTCTTTCATGACTTTGCTATTTCTTAAGGATAAAGCGGGGCGCTAACCCTCAGGCTACAGCCCTGTTACACCGAGGCTGGCAAGCAGTGCTGGACGTGACCAAGGTCTGAACGTGAGCATCCCTGAGCCAGGGGGGAACCTGCTCCCACCCAGTTCCCTCCCAGCCATCAGGGCCAGATCCCATCATTGCATCACAGATAGCTCGGTACCTACTACCAGCACCTGCTCAGGAGTAACTACTCAGGAACAACAGTTGATATTTCTGTTTGTATGTTGTCCCCTTATGTTGTGTGTTTCTGTTCCCTGATGTGTTATGATTTAAACCTTGCAGATGGTCTCCATTGTTCTCCAAATGAGCATTTGCCTACAATCTCCACAGTGGCCTGTGCTGACAAATTGCTGAAAAGGGCAGCACAATGAACACTGTAGAAGTGCAACAGCATAATGGGCAAGCAAGATGACAGAGCCCATGTTTGTCTCCTTGAGTTGAAAAATTCACAGTGGAAGTTTGAACAGCTGCACTACTTTGTTTAGTCACCAGCACTGAAGTCTCGCATAAATCTTTTTGACTCAAAGAAATATTGGGAAATGTTTGCATTTTTAGTTAATGGAAAAAAAGGGGGAGCATTGGAATGGAAATGATGCTATAGTATGTGCTGTAAGGATTCTGGGTGGTAGTACTTAGGAGTATATTGACAATCCATAATAAATAGAAATATAGATGTGATCAGTGAAGAATAAAGAATAACATTATAAGTACACGGTGAAATATGCTATGTTGTTACCCATTTAAAACTGACTTTAGGTTGTATAGAAATAAATACATATCTGTTGGAACATAAAAGGAAAGATCAAGAGTGATAAAAGAATAAGAATGCAAAGACAAAATTCCTAGACCTAGTACAGTTACTTGTGTAATAAGTTATACAAACTCAACAGAATTAAGACATTTCTGCGGTAAAAAATGACGCATTTTGGAATGTAATGCAAAATTTGAGAAGTTTCTGAATAGAGGAAATAATAGAATATTCTATTTTAAAAGATGTTTCAGTTTAAAAAAATATATTTCAATTTGTCTGTATTTCCTTTGTGAAATGGAGGTCAGAAGACCTGAAAGCCTTTACTGTTTTCCAGATCTTTAATGGAAAGGTTGAGAAGCCTGAGAGCAGCCATGTCCTTCCTCATTCCTCTGATCTGAGAACCTAAACTCTGACCCTAACTACATGGATATAAACATCTTTAAACATAAAGAGTCAGGAAATGTTTCATAACATTGAGTGTACAGGGTCACATGCTGACTGCATTCAGGCTATCTAATTCTTGCCGCTGGATTACCACTAGAACAGAAGTAATGACCCAAAGTAATGGGGCAGTGGAGGCTAATTTTTAAATTTATTACTGTATGACATAATGCTAGCAGCACTGCTGCCCCTGGAGTGGAGTAGGTTTGGGGTTTTACAGCATTAATCCACATTGCATGCCTTGGGGCATTCAAAAGAGTATGCTTGAATCTCAAAAATATATTATGGAATAGTGATGGAGTGACACACAAATTGTAGAACAATACAAATATTAAAACTTGGCCATACCACCTGTTATATTGGTCCCTGATCTGGACACCTCCCAAACCAACTATTGCCTCCAAAAGTTTTAAATATTGTATGTTCACAATAAAACAGAGGGTGCAGTCAAGGACGTTCTCCATTGCCTCTATTAGTAGCATCATGGTTGAGCTGTCTGTTTTCAAAAATAGGTACATGGAGTTGTGTCATGGGGCTGTTGGAGTCTTCATTAAATTGGCATATTTCACTGAAAAGTCTTACCCTTCAAAAGCCCAACTTTCCAAAATACCTTTTTAACCACTGTTAAAAAGGCTTATTGTTTGAGGGAAAGGAGAATCTTGGTGCTATACAGAGGAGAATAATTCCTCTGAGAAAATCAGATTGCAAGATGGTTAAATAAATTGAGTTGCTTCTATATCTTCCTTATTGAAGAACTAGGCAGTGACACAAATGGTTAGCAAGGCATAGGCTTGAGGCTACGTTCTTTCCTAGCTTGATATTGTTAGTCAACCAAATTTTATGCTGTCAGAAATTCCCAGATGTTAGTGACCCCAGGATTATATGATGGGAGTGTATCACTTCACTAGAAATATATGCACTATTACAGAGAAAACTTGTCTTTAATATAGAATTAAAGGACTCAGAAATATCAATATAAAGGGTAGTCAAGGTCTGGTCTGTATGTATTTCTGTATCCAACCCCCAGATTTTTTCTTATAGACAAAATATGAAGGTCATATAGCTTGAAGACTAAAAACTAACACAACAAACAGCAAAGGAGGCATAGCAAGTCATTCACATCCTCTTGAACTTGCAAATAATAAATTCAACAGTCATGAAAATGGCCAGGAAAGAAGCAGAAGCTTTATGAGGGGAAAGAAGAAAAAGAGAGAGAGAGAAAAGAAAGAAAAGAAAGAAAGAAAGAAAGAAAGAAAGAAAGAAAGAAAGAAAGAAAGAAAGAAAGAAAGAAAGAAAGAAAAGAAAGAAGGAAAGAAGGAAGGAAAGAAAGAAAGAGAGAGATAAATGTAGGACTGCCTGATCTTGCACTAAGTATATATCTGAGGCTGCTGAAGAGGTTTTTTGGGGAAAAAAACACAAACTAACAACACCCCACCCCAAACAAACAAACAAATATATTCAGAAAGTGTGGAAGATCTTTCAGCCACAGGAATACAATGGAAAAAATTAAATTAAAAAGCACTACCAGGGACACCTTTGAGTATGTTTCTCTAGTTTATTTCCCATTTGGGAGAGAGTTAATTTAAAAACTCTTAATCCTTTATATTGCAGGAAGCATCACAAAAAGAGGCAGTTGATCAAAAAGGCAGAACATTGTTTCACCCAAGAAACATTTGTGCTGTCTACTCTTGTTTACGTTCAGTAGCAGAATGAGAATTGGATGAAAAAGTGGTTATTACTTCCCTTTAGTCTGTCAGCACATTTGTAACTGTATTGGTTTTTGCTGCCTGTCTTGGGAATGTAGGACTGCAAGTATCCATATAAAGCAACTGTGTAATAAAAGCTGAATCAACAGAACTAGACTTCCACACTACAAGACAATTAGAACTTAAAATAACCCTATGACCCTATATTCCTTAGATGTTTCTCTTTTCCCAATGCTTTTGAAGTGCAGTAGGAGGGACTGTGGACATGTTTGCAGTTTCTTCTGTCAGTCTGTCAGATCAGCCTGAGCTGTAAAAGGAGGGATGGAAAGGAAGAAAGAAAAGAAAGAAAGGCATCTTGTATGGATAGCAGAGCCAAATTCTTCCTCTTCAGGAGCTCAGGCTGTCAGTCATGTCCAAGCCTACAAGTACAAACACATAATACCTGCATAATTCTACATCACAACAGCCAGGTCATGACAGATTTAAAAGGACAGACCTCCAACAAAAACTGGCAAAGCATGGATGGATTGTGACAAAATTTGAATTAATAATGATGACATCAATAATAATAATGATGAATAATAATCTAAAAATAACAGCAATAATAATAGTAAGACATTTTTACATTGTGAGTAATTATTTCTATATGGCTTAACAAAGCTGTGGTCCAGATTATTAGATCTTCAGTCTTTTTTATATGCAGATAGAAAGCATGGAGCAAAGCATAAGAGAGTGATACAAACAAGTGGACAATACTA
Organism: Pyrgilauda ruficollis; assembly: GCF_017590135.1. Taxonomy (NCBI): domain Eukaryota; kingdom Metazoa; phylum Chordata; class Aves; order Passeriformes; family Passeridae; genus Pyrgilauda; species Pyrgilauda ruficollis. The sequence goes on from NW_024525156.1 coordinate 2,592,491, forward strand.
CTGCTCATTCTGGGATAAAGTACAATTGTATAAGGTACAATGTGACTAGTAAAAAGAGCGTGACCTGGCCTAGTGTTTTGGAAAGATGTGTGATCTCCCAAAATTTCTCTGATTGCACCCCTTCTAATCTAAATATATGACCTGACTCATCTTTTCATGAAAATGATCAAGGCAAAATATAAAGAATATAATTAATTTCTTGTATTATTTATTATTTTTAGCTTGGGATAGAGTGAAGGACAGGTAATGGAAAACTTAACAGTTCTAAAATCTAAAAATTCTATATGGTAACAAAGGATTGTTTCTCCCCCTCTCCTCTAAAGCCTAAGGCTTTAGAACCCCTTCACATCCAAATATCCAAATGTGCACAAAAGTCTGCCCACTTGAGTAATGCAGACCAGGTTTTGGTTTTTTTTTTTTTTTTTTTTGTAATTTGGTTTTTCATGATCCTAGCTTAAATTCTTTTTCATTAAAAATAATATTTTAGTAGACTTCAATCAAGGGGAAAAAAAACTTACTTTCATTACCCTAGCAGAGATATCACCTTGAGTAATGACTCATTGTTCTAGGTCAATCTGTTGCACTTATGAGACACAAAAGTATTCATAAATATACTATAGAAAATGCAAAGCTTTGTTTATTTGTTATACAGTGTTAATTTCCTTAGAAAGGAAACTTCCTAAACTGATTCCTACAGATATACACTGTATATATATAAAACATATATGCTATTATACATGAGTATAGAAACGTGAAATGGATTTATAGAACTCGCTATATGTCATGACTCTGTAACTGTTGGCCTTTAAAAAGTAATTTTCTAATATATCTTACATGAAAAAAAGTTGCTTGGTTGGGATTTTTTAATGTGTCTATAATTTAGAGATTGTAAGTTATTCCTGTTTGGCAATAAAGATCTAGATTAATATTTTTCTTCAAATACTTTGAGACATTTTTTCATACTCTTCATTTGGACATTCATTTTCAGAGATGTTTTCTCCATTTAACTGCCAGATTTTGTATGCTAGTGTTATACAAAATTTTCATATTTGTTCTTTAAGGAAGAATGCATAAAAGCAATACAGGTAATGTTGTCAAGCTTTGCTTATGATCTCAATGATCTTTTTAAAATATGTTGCCATAAATCTATAGCTATTCATCAGTGTTTTAAGGAAAAAGTTTTTGATAACTGCAGTTTACTTTCCTGCTATTCATTTAAGCTCTGCACTTCCATGGAAATTTTTTTATTACTGTTATGATAGCTGGCTAGAAACAAAACCTGAGAGATAGTAGCTAAATAACTACAAAACTGTACTTAACTGAGTGTATTTCTTTATGGGATCGTTTCAAATTGTGTTACCTTCATAGAACTTTACCTTTATTTTGTACCATGTATTTGAAATGCAATGGCAAGAGGAGAAAGTTAACCAGCACTTTCTAGTTAATCAAAAACTGATTTCATGTAGCAATAAAGGTTATTTTATACAAATATATATATATATATATATATATTTCTGTTTAAAAGCATAGATTTGCTAAATTGAAACATGAAAAAAATGATCTTTCGGTACTTGTGAAAGATACATCATATTCTACTGTATTTTCAAACTGTAGCTGAAAAAATTTTACTCTGAATTTTTACTTTAATTATGAAGCTGAGGTGCTCATAATTTAAAGAATAAAGAATTTAAAGAAGTTAAAGAATAATAATTTAATATTAGATGGCATAGCTTCAGTTTTTCAGTGATCTATATTCATAGTGGTAAACTGAGCTCAGTCCTTTGACTTCAGTGTATGCCAAGTTGTACTCAGGCAAAATAAAGGAAAACCAGTATTTTTATGTTGTGATTGGTTAGCAAAAACGTTTTCTTACATGTATTGTTTCCTTCATTTCTTTGGTGTGATACAGCACCTATATAACCTACATTCTAACTCTGCTGCAAAAGCACAAATCCTGGTGTCACAATGGTAATCCCTCTGTGTCAATGGTTATCCTTGTTCATGCAGAAACACTAGTGCAATGGAAGCATTTTTATCCCAGTATCCCACATGAACTAATAGTGCCATTTGACCTTGAGCAGCTGCATTTGTCCCATTTGCATGACTTCATAAATCGCAGAGCAGCTCAAGAAAATGTTACTTGATTCCTGAAACATCTGGACTTCTGATCTGATAAATGTATGTGTGAGTATATTTTATTCCAGCTCTTTCAAATATACTAGTGAGAAGATTTGACATGTTGAAGGATTACTGTCACCATAATTTCTCTCAAAGTTGTCTTCACACTGAGAAAATCTGAAAAGACCACAAATGGAAGCATGAGAGAAGTTGGGGTTTGAGGGTTTGGTGTTTGGGTCTTTTGTGGGGGCGGTGTTGACCTGTTGGGTTTTTTATGGGTAAGGAAAGATCTGTCCATGTGACTTGTATCAAAGAGCTTCTAATTTTTTTTTCAAGGTTAAAAAGGATGGACCTAGTAGACTGTCCCATCTGCATATAGCATGACTTGTCAAAGTTAATAAAAACCTCATGCAGTTTCCTGGCATTCTGCAATCATTATCAACTTGATTTGCATTTCCCATCAGAGATGCACCCAAATGTGTGGAAATGCCAATAGTTTTTCAGAAATCTTTAAAAGTGAGATAGCCATGTTCCATTTATAAAATGATCTTTGAAAGACTGGCCCTGGATTATGCTTTGCATAATCAGCCTAATGGATTAAGAAGCTCATTTACAATATAAAGAATCTAAAATGGGTCTGATAAAGCTTTGATTACAGTTACATCTGAAAGAGATGATGTCTGTTTCTGCCTGAGACTAAACCTATGATTTGGACCCAGTGAGTAAAGGAAGATGCTGGCCTAAAACAAGTTAAAACAGTTGCTTTCAGGTCCTGTAAAGCATCAGCTCACAGATTGGAGCTTCTAGGAAAAAAAATCAAAAAGAAATATTGGTCTGTTTGTTTAATTTACCATTTACCCCTCTAAAGCATTAGTTTTCTATTGCTTCACATTTGCTTGTGTTGGAAAGTGAAAATGCGATGTAGACACAGAATTCACTCACAAGAAATAATGAACTGCTATGCAACATTCAAATAATATACATGGGAACTTAAGGACCTCTAATTACTTCTTATTATTTAAAGTCTAGTGAAATAAACACACCTTGATAGACAAGGAAATATGAAGTGCTGCTTTTTCTCTCTAAAATGTTCTTCTTATAGAAAAAAAGATATTAAAAATGAATTGTTTTAAAACATCTGGCATGCACTTTATTTTCCATGTTTAAAGAACACTTTGCTGCAAATTGCCATGCATATTCACAATGCTGGGTCTGGGTTTTCTCGGGAGGTTTTCAATTATCAAGATCCACTGAACACCAATCTCAACTTTACAGGTAAACTTTGAAATTAAATTCTCCTTGGAAAAATTCTTCTAGTCACATATCAACATTAATCTGCATTTTAAAATTATATTACCAATTTTTAACTTCTCTTATTCTCTGCTCAAGATACAGTCTTAAGGAACTCTGAAAAAACAGAAAAAGGGACATAATAATTTAGTTTGCAGAGAAATAAGCACGTGTGACTTTTTGTAATTTTGAAAAATTCCAGCTACTCAGAATGTTTGGTTTGGATTTGTTTATTTCAATAAAACTGAGGGCTTTATTCCTTGCTAATTGTCAAGAACAATTATTGAGATTAATTCTTTGAAAAGTTATGTTAGCCTCATCTCTCCACAAATTGTTGTATAACCAAGTTTGAATCCAGACACTTAATATATGGCTGCAAGGGACTTTTCTTTTAGCCATCAGTTCCTTCCCAGAAGTTTCCATTTAAAGAAAATGCAAGGGATTTTTCAGTTGGTTATATTTGTCAAAAATAAAACACCTATATGTTTGATGAAAAAAAAATAATTGTTCATATTCTTCAGTAATAGATGTTTTATTTCTTGTTTAAACCTTAGACTGAATTACTATCCTCCACCATATTACAATCTCTAAGACCACAAGACTTGAGGCTAGACAGTCAGAATGGTAGACCAAGAGATGGGGCATGCACTTCATTTATCTGAGTAATCTTTCCTGTTCACATTATTGGTCAAATAACTCTTGTACTCATCATATACTACTCATAAAAAAGCTTCACATCTTGGAAGTCAAATGTTTCCTTAAAAATTGCAAAAGTACATATGGAAGAGAAAAGACTCAGAGAGAGCAGGGTACACCATCTCAGTGATGAAGAATTCCTCAAAAGGCACAGAGCAGTGGCCTGAAGTTGTTACCCTGAAACCCTGAAAGGGCCCTACAGGGTGATAGACATGCAAAAATGAGATTGTCTTTACTCATTTGGAGAACACGTGCCTTTCATCAGCTAGGGATATTCTCTGCATCTTTGAAACTAACGTCTGACGTGGATTGTTGGTCTTAGACTTTCCTTTTCTGTCATCTAAAGAGAGAAGCCACGGTGGGATTGGCTGCCAAGATCTGGTAGGCAAGAAAAAAGGACGGTGTTCGGTTCTGCAGCTCAGTCCTGCTGTGCCACATGGCCGTGGGCAAAAAGCAAGATTTAACATCTTTGGTGCAACCACTGAGGCAGCATATGAGCAGCTGAATAAGACAAGGGATGTTTAATCAATGCTTACATTTTTAATGTCATCTAGTGGAGAAAGGAGAGGTAGTTGGAAATAAGCTTTGTTGCAAAGCTTTTGCTTCTGATCATAACCCTCTTTATGTGAATGCAACATTTCAGTTGAAAAAAACTATTGAAGCCTTAATCGCGAAAATACACTTACAGTTGATAATAAAATTTACCTTTTCAGCACTGGTGGTCTTAAGGTCAGATTTTATCAACTGGATGTCAGGCCTGCATTCAAAAGTTGCATAATAATCCTAGTCTTCATACCACACTTTCACATATGACATCTGAATTGCCATACCTTCGGCTTGTAAAAGTTGTTCAGAGGAACAACATTGACTTGGGAGCACTTTGCCAAGGGTTGCATTGAATATCCTGATGCTTAGATCATTCCTAACTCAAATTTGAATAATAGATGATCCAAAAAAGAAGACAGAGCAGTATAAGTGATTGATATATCTTAGACCACAGTTAAGATTTGCAAGACTTCATAAAGCTTTTTGTTTTTTGCAATGATGAAAATGAGAGGTGACAATGTTCCTTCTGTACCTCTCCATTTTGGAAGAGTTTTCTCTGAGTCTGCTGAGGAAGTTGAAACTTACATTTGGAAGCAATGACCTAGAACTCTTTCCAACTGACAGCAGTGACGTTGAGTATATTTTTTTTTCCTTTCCCACTGAAGTGTCAGAAGATTTTCATTCAGACAATGGTTCACAGCTACTTGGTGCACAACTGTGGTGCAGGAACTGCATCCACTGCTTTTTGCATTGCTGGGACAAATATGTTGAGTTTTTGAGTTTATAATCTGGCTAAGCCAGCTTGTTTGTCTTGGTTCATCACTAAAATCTAAAGCAGAGTACAATTTAGCCTTGAAAATGCTGAGTTTGGAGGCAGACACAACTTACAAAGCACAATGAAATGTGCACTGGAAATGTGAACATTTAGCATGTGAAATGTGCAACTTCTTTTGTGTTAACAGGAAATACATGGTCCACAATATTCTTCAAAGCCAGATAATTAAATCTGTCTCTGCTCTAACATGATCTGAAGTGCCCAAAGGAATCCTGTAATTCTTAGGCACTACATAAATACCCAACTTGAAAAACATTTTTTTTAACACATCAGACAATTGCCAGGTAACCATTACTGTAATGTTATTTGCACTGCCCCTAACTATTTGTCAATTTTATCATATGCTTTTTTGCATTGCAAAAATCACAGCACAAAAATAATACAACATTCAGCTTTAACAAGGGTTCATCATAATAATTCTCTTTCATAAACCATGGCAAAAAATATCAAAAAAACAATCAAACAAACTAAAGAGAGCATTTTCACACTCCATATAGAAAAAGCAACTGAAAATTGCACCTGATGAAGATGTAAGTCATGCAAATGGCTAGAGCAAATGTACACTTCATACACTGGCACAACCTTACTCCCTAGCTTCTCTTAATAAAGTTAAAGGAAACCTGATTTTTTTTGGTAGGGTTTTCTTGAGAGACAAATAGGGAACAACCCCTGGAATATCTATCAGGTATAGAAGAAATGATAGATTGAACAGTTTTATATGCCAGCACTGTGACTCAGGAGTGACATAATATGGATCAGGAAAAGACTTTTGTTTTACTTTTTAAATTAAGAAACTACAATATATATGCCAGCAGCTTTTTGTCCTGCTGTTTCCTTAATCTTAGGGAAACAGATAATCTAATTGCTTAAGCCTTTGAAGGAGTATTTAGAAATGTAGCACTACTTGGACTTCAGGTTTCTGTATGTCATTTTTGATAATGTCTGCACTAAAAGAAATATTCTGTTGTTATTTAGATCATTTAACCTCTAATGTGTCGTAATGTTGGTTTATAGTTCTATAACAAATCTCTTTGCTGTTTCTTTAACTGTCCCTTATATTACACAGATAACAAAACCAAACCAAAGCCAACCCTCCCTTCACAGTGGAATTTTAAGTCTATTTAACACAACTATTAGACAACTTTTTATAAAATATTTCCCATTAAGACATTTACTTTTAGTTCACACATTATTTTTTCTGAACATTTACTGGTAAATCCATTAAATCACTTATGAATTTAAACAAATGAGAGCAGGCTCCTTTAGGAATTTCAACATTTGTGTCAGCCAGATCTTCACCTCAAAGGATTTTAATATTAAATTATTATTCAGGCAATTATATCTTTCCATTAAAAAATTAAAAATAGTAAAATGTAAAATATTTTAAATTAGCTGCATTTTAAATGGTTATTAACACACGTAAATCTCAATTGTTGTATCTATTGATTATAACTATATAGTATTTATAGACAAATTAGAGATGTGTTCTTGGGCAATATGAAGACATTGCAGTTACTGTAATAATTCAGTCCCTCTTATGTACATTTAATTGCTTATGGTGACAATCCTGTTAGAAGGAGTAAGGCAGTCCAGCATCTTATAAAGTCTGGATCTCAACAATACAGTTTCATAAGAAATGTTAGCAAACATGACTCTAAACCAGCAGCAACTGTTCTGATGTCTTCTGTCAAAATTCCTTCCATTGCAAAAGTGCTTTTCCTACAAAATGTTAAATAACCAACTGCAGGAACATACTGTGAGCATGCCACCTGATTCAAAACATATAAGCAAGAAATTCAGTAGCTTCCTACCGGCTTCCTGGAAAGAGCAGGAGAAACAACAATTTATATAATTTTTTGAAACCTGATGCTATTTATGTGGAGTTGAACTATACATATATTTTTATATATATATACATAACTATACACATATACTATAATAACATATAGTATAACACAGCTTGACATGCATTTTCTGCTACATAAAAACCCCACAAAAACCAAAACCAGAATGAATTGGAAACAAGTGTGGAAGGAAAAAAAAAGACAACAATGTGCAAATGCAGCACTGAGTCAAATTTAAATGAAAATTTGCTCATACCTGACCATTATATTTGCATCTTAATGTGAGGAAGGTCTTCTTTCTTTCTTGTTTCCATTTTTTGTTAAATAAAAACAATTTTCTTAATCACTTAGTTATGTGTGAAATCTCTTAAGCGAGTATTGGCATATGTGATCCTAGGACAAAATGGAGATCTGATAATATCAGCTGACCTGTATTTCCAATCTTTAGTTAGGGTAGTTTTCAAAATCTGGAACATGTACATATTCCTTCAGCTTTTATGTGAAAGATGTGAACATCCTTGAACCAAAATGAAAAGTAGAAATACATATTAAATCATACATTCCTTTCTCTCCCTTTATCCCTCTTCTTCAATTCCAAGAATTAAACAGCAAAGGACCATTTGGATCAGTATTTTCTAATCTATTAATCAGTCCTTTTCTTTCAGTGACCAGGCACTCTGAGACAGTATGTTGTCTTCTGTTTTACAGCCAGCCTGGTAACAATTAGACAGTCACAAAAAGTCGGTAATTGCCAACACAGTTGTTCTTACAGCTAATCACAAACTAAAATAGTCATTAATTCTCTTCTAGGTTGGATAATGAGAGAGATTTTTTACTCCAACAAACTTTATCCCTTACATATTCTGTTTGAACTGATAGAGATTGATAGCAGTAGAAATTCAGGTGATAAAGGTAAGTTCTTTGGGCAATTTTTTCCCCTTTCTTTTAATATGCATGTTAAGCCTGATGGAACTTCAGAAGAGATGTTCCAGCAAATGTCTGCCATTGCTCAGTTAAGAGTTTTTGCTGTATATTTCCCTCAAGGTTTCCAGTAGTCATTTCCAGAGAACTATAAATAGTGTTTTTCTTGATGGAAAATGCAGAGACTTAATTTCTTTTGCAAGAGAGCTTTTGAGCAGAGTGGCTAACATCACCATTCAGATTCACAGCACAGGCAAAAACAACTTCCCATCTCCATTCTTATGGGAACTGCTTAGTTCTAGTTTCTTCACAGCAGACACAGAATGAATCGTTGCTGATAAGGTTCAGCTTTAGTTTCAGCTAAAAAGGCCCCTTTATCCTCTTTACATTGGAATAGTTGTGTAACTTCTTTACAACAGCAATAAAGTCTTTCTCCAAAGGCCAAAAGCCAGTCCAAAGTCCTCATTACTGCTTTTCTTTATTGCCTCTCATGGTCTCAACTGTGGGTCTTTTTTCCACTGTCTGCATGATCTATCAGCTTTCCTGAGCTCCTTGCTCTGTTATCAACTCACATACAAGGTCTGACGCACACATATACAAGCACAGAGAGAAGTGTATATACACACAAGTTTCATTCCCTCACTTCTTGATTGAAATCTTTTTTGTAAGAGATTGTGTGAAGAAATCAATTCCACACTCCTATCAAACCTGAGCAGCCATGCAGCAATTTCTGACAAGTTTCCATCTTCTCTCTGTTATGTTAATTGCACTGTCATTCATTTCATGGCTTCCATTGCATGTTGTGACTTATATTTTCTTCTTTCAGTTTGTGACTTTTGGTTTTCTATTATGTATAGCTCTGAAGTAATTTTCCAGGTCTGTCTATAGTGAGAATCTTCTTAAGTGAAGGTTGTGCTGAGGGAGTGGTATCAATTGGACTTACTTTTATTTAAGCTTCAATTTCCAGGCATAAGTTAATTGACTGTTTTAGTGTTTTATTAATGTTTTGAATGTTGTGCAGCCTTAAAGTCGGAACTGTCAGTTCTTTGCAGCATTTCAGAATATGTGAGTGGATATCTGATGGATTTTTACATTTCTAATATGGATCAGAAAAATCCCTTGCCTGTGAGTCATTTTAGCAGTATCTCTACATATTTAAAGATTAATGCTTTTTGAGGGTTTTATTTATTTATTTTTCTTTTTTTTTCCTTTAAAGAAGAATTTTAATGTATAGATATCTTAGCAGAAATTTCACCTTGTAAAAAACACCTCAGTAATCCCAGTTATCCACCGACAATCAGAAAAGAAGTTTTCTCAGCAGCCCATCTGTAAATGTTTTGTTTTTTGTTTTATTTTTAAACCAAGGAGGAGTATTTAATGAATTTTGAGCATGTGATGTCAGGAATATCTGACAGTACAGTCCTCAACAATTAACTGATTTCCTCACTATAGTATCTGCAGTCAAAGCCTGTCATGCAGTAAGTACAAGTGGTTATCCTTTCACTTTTATACTTGCCATTACATTCAGATTGCAGATCTATCACTAATACTAGTTCAATGAAAAAAATCTGATTATAGAATCTCAGTGATCATTGTGGTGTTGCAGCCTTGCACGCTGCACTCACCACATCCATGTATGACGTGAATGTTTTACATTGGCTTAACTGTATACCAAAGGTGAAGACAAATTGACAGAACTTACATTTTGACTTTCTCAGATGAATTAACGTTTCTTCAGTGTCCTCATCCTTAGACATTTATTAAGAGAATGTCTCATATGAGTCACAATAATCACATTAGATATTTTTAGATTAAAACGTGCTCTGAAAAAATGTTTATCTAGTTTTTTAGCTTCAGAGACAAAAGGAAATATTTCATGTGCTTGCCTGATGTTGTCAGGTCAAATATAGTTAACTGTTCAGTGACAACTTAATTGTGTGATTTAAGACAAGTCATATATATTACCTTACTAGTAAAAACAGTGTAGTTTTCTGGATTTTGAGAAGAGTTATAGGTTTAGTCTATTAAAGAAGGCCAGGCATTGATTTACTTTGATATTTAGGACCTTATAATTACAGGAGTGCATCATTTCCTTTTCCCTTCGAATAGCTTAGAGGATATGCAAATCCCTAGTAAGACTAGATAAGACCAGCAGACCCTTTAAACAAACTAAAAAACTCACATCTTTAAGGTTCTGAATTATAATATTTAATAAATAAATATTGTAAAAATTATAAAGCCTCAGTGTTTCAAAAACAGAAATTTTCAAATTTTACCTTTCAGATTTCAGAAAAGTATGATCTGACTAGCACTCTGTTGAAAACTAACAGACATTCTTAACTGGCAAAACTTTCCTGCTATTTGCATGTGGGCACATTTGTACTCTGTGCCAGGCATACCATAATGAATTTTCTTCACAAGTTGTTGACCGAGTCAGATGATTCCTGAGATTTTGTCTCATGAGAACTGAAATGACTGCAGCATATCAGCAGGCAACTTGAGCTTCACATTGTGACTGCTCAGAAATCAACCCAAGTCAATCTTTGCTGTGGTCTCAGATCAGGCAGCAAAACCAGAAGGACTGGTGAGTAACGCAAACTGGGTAATTGACAAAGCTGTTGTGTAACCCCTGACACGTTTCTGCTACAAGGCTGCAAAACTATGCTTTACCCATTCTTTGCTTGTGAAAAATGAAGTAGGAGTCTTAAACAGATTAACAGGAGCTTCTGAGGTTTGTTCTTTCTTGTCTATTTTTCCTTTCAGTTTATTGGCAGACGTGCCAGTTCATTTAAAAACCACTGTGTACTGCAGCCTGAAGATGCTGATGATCAGTAATAGAAATGCGGGGAGCACAATGCTAAGGAAACCAGGCTATGAGAAAATTTCAGAGACTCCTTTTACTTTTGTACCTGTAAAATTATTTTACTCCTCTCAATACCTGTAAAACATAGTTGCAATAATCCTTTACTTCATAAACAGTTTTTAATATTTGGTTTTTTTAGGTATACCTGAACATATGAGGAAATGACCATATCGGCAAAAATGGGTGAGACTTCTCAATTCTTCTTTGTGTGATAATAGGTTTGCCACATTTGCTATTCACAGTTTCACAGTGATTGTAGCCACAATCTTAAAAAAATAAAAAGAAGGTGAACTGTGGCTTTTTCAGCTTAGAAGAGAGCAGGTAAATATGCCTTTAAGTAGGTCAGGACAGGATCTGGTCAGGACAGAAGGCTATAAAGGAGAACTAAAACTGAATACTCAGGCTTTAACTACTTTACAACAAATAGCTGTCTTATGAATGCCCCGTTCTTAAGCATTAAAGCCTCTGCCTTATTACTAATAATTCGGCAATGTTATTAATAAAAAGTTGCTTTCCACTTTAAGTCACCCTCTGAAAATTTTCAACAAACTGTGCTAGAGAGGTGAAGCTGGAATTAATCTTGCTAGAGAATTTGAACCTTCTGTTTTGTGTACTATGTAGAACTTTGCCTGGAGCAACACTGTAATTTTCCTCTCTGACAAAATATCTAACTTTATTTTGTTTTCACGGAACATAGATTAAAGGAACTGAGATACACAGGAAACTCTCCATAATGCTCTGCACTGCTTAATAGTCTGTTAAAAAAGAAACAGGGCAAGTCTCCTCCTCCTGACCCTATTTCAGAATGGTCTCTGATGAAAATATCCTCAAATCTGATTAAAGAATCAGAAAAATCAAGGTTTAGACAAAATATTAATTTTTTTTTAATTTGAATATATTTCTGGTGCTTTGAAAGAACTCAAGATTTAACCTTCCAGAAATGTCACTCATCTCTGACATGAGGGGAGGATATTCATCTGCCTTAGGAAAAAAAAAAAAAAAAAAAAAGAAATAAAACAAACAGCTCTGTATATTTGCCTTAACAAACAAATCAGAGGAAAAAGTCCAGGAGTATCAAATCAAAAAAGTATGTGGTATGGATATGTAGGATCTGGATATTTCAGTTGAAGGAGTTATCATTTTGAATTTCTAACATAATATTTTCTTTCCGAAAAAATATAAAAAGTTGTGTATTTTCTGAAACAGAAATTCTATTAAAATGAAGCCTCATATTAAAAGGAAATTGAAGACAGAGCCAAACCCACTCATAACATATTAGCAGTCAACATGAAAATTGTTTGAAGATAGGTTATCAGAGGGTCAGAACACTTGTATAACGGTTTATTGAAAAGCTGCAATGTTCTCTGCTTGACAGTGTTCATCTCTGAATGCCTGCATGAGTTATTGACAGTGTTCAGAAGCAACGAGGTTATCTGAGCTCTCTCTCTGCATATCTGGGCTTTCCTTCTACAAAACCTTTCAGTGACAGAAAGTTCTCTTTGACTAGACAGTCTCCCAAAATATAATTTAGGTTGTCAATGACCTGATATGCTGAAAATACTATCTAGGGAAGTTGACTTATACTGAGGAAGATACCTCTACATTCATATGGTTGTATGATTATCTTTTTTACCTTGATAAAGTATTGAATAATTCTAATTTAAAGAGCTAGGATATCTTCTAGAAGTAAATTATATAGAATATATATGATATATTTTATATCAATGCAATCTTCTAAAGCAAATTCCTCAAAGAGCAATTTTATTTGGACATAAGCTTAATAAACTCATCAAGAGCTACTTACCAGACTGAGAAAATATTAAGGTACAGAGAAATGGGGAATAAATGGGAAAAGAAAAAAAATATTTTTAAGCAAAATAGCAAAATAAATGCTATTTTTTAAATCAAGTTACAAAATTATTAGATACCAAGGATTAAAATAAAATATTTTCAGCAATTTATTAACAGCATCTTTGTGCTTTTGTAATGTTTCTAATACAAAATGAGATGAGATGATGAGAACATACCCTAATAAGAATAAATATTGTCAAAAATCCCTTCTGTCATTAAGCATAAACTTCTAGGATAATGTCTGAGCAATTATCTTCTTGAGAGACATCATTTTATGCAACGAGTTACTGAGTTTTATAAAATGTCTGAACATCAAATGTCTCTGTTAGTATGAAAAGCTGATAAATCTTCATTAAGTAAATTCCAATTCTCTCTCAGAGGGAAGGTTAATAACTTCCTCATGTCAGACAGATGAATTTATTATCAAAATATGTAGCTCACTATTACAAAATTTCAAACAAGAATGAAAGGAGAGAAATTCCATGAAATCAAGTGTCTTGGAAGTGTCTCTTAGATGATAAAATTTAATTAAAAATAGACTTCTAAGGTTAAAAAAAAATTTGCTGCAACACTCTAAATTTCCATTTAACATTTTTAAAGCATTTTTTGAAAATGCAAAAACTTTTACCTCACTGCTTTTAGTGCCTATAAAATAATAATTTAAAGGCAACTTAATATGCAAATTGAAATTGAGAATTAAGAGCAGGCTGTAGTCATGGCAGACATGAATAGCAAAAAAACACATTTCTTTCCATTAGCAAGAGAATATTTCTTGCATAGACTACAGGAAAAATAACTCTTTCACAGCCAAAAAAAAAAAAAAAAAGTTATGCAAATGTTTTGGTTTTTACTAAGGAAGCTCTCTAGTTTATTTTCCAGTGGTCATATATACGGACAAAGCTGTTAGGGGTAATTTTAAAATTTTCATCTTCATAAGGCATGATGTTAGATGTGCATGCTTAGATACATCTATCGAGGTCATAACTGTTACCTGTAATGCTGGATCAGATAATGTTTACCAGATTCCAGGAGGAAGACCTGGGTTACCTTCCAGGCTGAGGTTGGGTAAAAGCCCATAAAAAATCCTATATCACCTTGACTCCAATTAATCCCTTTTCGTGCTTCCACTTTAACTGCTGTAAAAGAGAGATAGAAGTACATGGAACCCAAGGTAAATTCTGTGCTGCAGAAACTACAACCACCATAGTGACTCCATCAGTGGGCTGATTTAGACATTTACTTTTGAATAACTTGGTTGTATTTTGTTATGTATTCTCCAACTAGGTTTATATGTGGGTAAACATCGCGTTATAAATAAATTACTTGACATTTTTTTGACTTGCCAGTCATTCCATCAAAATTATATGTGTCCTGGAAGGTTTGTTTTTTTTTTTCAATTCATTAGGTAATTAGGTTGGATAGTTGTAAAAGTCAGAGCAACACCAGCCTCTAGCAATACTTGTTACATAAATGAGTCAACACAAATATACTTTTTAAAGCAAACACAATTTAACACAACATGGCATTATTCCCTAAATTGAAGACCATCTTCAAAGTGAGTGTCTTCCCATTATTTTTTTTTGTCTCTAGATTGGAGTTTTGGGGATAAGGCACACTGATGTGCCAGCTATATGCAGATGGACTCTTTCATGTGAACTCCCTCAGTATTAAGTTTAGCAGACAAACTGGTAACTTATGTTCCTGCCAGTTCTTGTTGTGTACAAGTTTTCTTTATGACCTTTTGGTGTAAGGTTCTTTTTCTATAGGTCTTTCATTAGTACTCCATTTGCATCGGCAAATATGTCCTGAATCACTAGATTATGGATTCTGATTTGTTTCTTTAGCTAGTATTAATTTTTCTATATGTTGTAATGGTCTCTAAAGCTGAATAAACCAAATGAACAAACCTTTAAGAAAGATTACATCATATTGTGACTTCACAGCATGTGTAAAAACAGCTTAACTGTGATTATTGGTTTTAATTTGATTTTTTTTTTTTTTTTAATTTTTGGCTAGGGTTAGGCTTAGGGTTAGGGTTGGGGTTAGGGTTAGAGTTAGGGGTGGGTTTGGGCTAGGTTTAACGTTCAGATTTAGGTTGAGTGTTAGGATTAGTGTTTAGGGTTAGGGTTATGGTTAATGTTAGGGTTAGGCAATGTGCACTCACAGCCCAGAAAGCCAAATGTGTCCTGGGCTTCATTCAAAGTAGTGTGGCCCACTGAATGTTGTAGGGAATTCTCCCCCTCTTCTCTGCTCTGCTCTGGTCTCCTCTGCTTAGACCCTACCTGAAGTGCTGTATTCAGTAGTGTTTAGAAAACTCTGGACTGTTCAAAAGCAATACACTCTTCACAGTCAAAGGAATCTTTAGGGTGTGCTAGAGACATCTAACTATTCATAATAGTTCACGTTTACAGTTTTCTACATTTTTTTTTTCTCTGTCCCAAGTCCATTCCAACAGATACCTCCTCTTGTTTGTGTTTATATCTGGAGATTATTCCTGTGCTCATATTCTTTCAACTCCTTTCATCTTGAGGAATAGATGGCCTTTGACATTTTTAAGGAACACCCTTTTTCCCCTCCCACTAAATAGATCTTAAGCTATGTATGTTGCATCCTAGGACAGAAGCCTTTTTGGAATGAGTTTAACAGCTGAGAGAGGTGAAGCCTCCAGTTTTCTCTGAGATTGCTTCTAAATGAAAAGTAAAATTCTCAATGAGTGGCAAGATCTTTTAACAGAGAACCTGGATAAATATATAGTAACAGGTTTTTTTGCTGCTTGGGGTATATTAATAAAGATTGAATTTCAAACTCCAGTATTAAAAATTTCTACTCTCTCACATATGATTTGCAGATGCCTCTGATACATTCAAACATAATTTTCCTATTGATGTAATTAGCTACATTTTAATGGTTAATGATTTTTCACTGTCTATGAGAATTTTGTTATGCCATGCTCACAATATACTGACATAGTGATGGTTTACACAACCACAAGATTGTGATTCAGTCTGTTTCAACATCCTGAACAGTTTTGGTAATATAGATATATTTGTACCCAAGAGATTTATATATTTGTGGTTGAAGTCTAAAATCAGACTTTCATCATGAATGGTCATTGTGAGATCAACTAATGTCAACATGAAAGTTGTGCAGCTTAATTCTGACCATTTTTGTATATATACAACTGGAGGCAGTTAAAAATAAGAAAAGTAAGCCTAAATAAATCATGATTTCATCTTCTTTGCATCCAAACCCACCAAAGGTCATATTTCACTTTTCAATTTTTATCTTCAATATGTTATTTATAGCTATACTCATATATATACAAATATTGGGGAATATTTCTGGGGAAAATGCAAGGGCCAACAATCAAAAGGGCCAAAGTTCACAGTGTTGTGATGCAGTGAGACAAATCTAATACAGACCATGCAGCAGCAGTGACTGTAGGTAAGCACCCATCTTGTACAAATAGTAAAATAGGATTCCTCACATCTATTAATTCCTGACAAACAACCTCTTATAATCATTGAAAAACTGTTTTGGTCTGAAATGCTTAAAGACATCTTTGTGTTTGCATATTCAGAACACTTCTTTGCATATGCAATCATAATCACCAATTGCTTAAATTTGCATGTAATTACATGCATGTCAGAGTCTTCGACCCTTGGAAATAGCTTAGAACCAAAACAGCTGTCAGAACCCTGACTCTACGTACTCTTTTTCTAGAGGTCACCTTGGGTTTTCAAAAGGAAGTTTTTTTGAAGCCATTTCGGTGGCTTAAAACCATTTTGGTTTATGAAAATAGAGAGGGGGTGTTGATGCAAAAGAACCTTCTAAAAGTGATTTTTCTTTTTCAAGAAAATCACATAAATCATTAAGCATCTAAAGGCTATATTTCTGTATACAGAACTTCTATGAATTATATCCTGTTAAGTAATCATGTACTTTGATACTGTGCTCTTGCCTTCCTTAAATCTGATGATGATGATTTCCTTTTTTGTTTGGTTGGTTGTTTTTTTTCTGGAAGAAATGAATGTAAGAATTTATTCCCCCTAATGCCAGGCCCACTCCAGAAAAATTTTAGTTACCTTTTCCTTTTTTGCTCAGGTGTGTTTCTGGTATAGATTGAGCCATTAAGAAGATGGAAATACTTTTTTTTTTTTTTAATTAGAACATTATTTGCCATATTTTTGTGTCAACATTTTAGCCTCACATGCACAGAAAGAAATATCCAGCATTGCAATATGAACAGGAACATTTTCTGTTTGGGAAAAGACATGCAAAATTCTATATCGCCCATAGAAAATGTTCTGTCTTTTAATCACAATTTGATGTAAGATAATTAATTATTTATTAGCTTGTATAACCCACTATGATGCCCTGAAGGGGTACTCAGGGAGTATTTATTCAGAATCTCACAGCTACTCAAAGTACTGTTAACCAGGCTGTATTGTTTTCTGAATGTTCATCATAACCTAAATGATTTTATCCCTCAGTGTTATTAACAGAAGGAAAAGCACCAACATTTAATATAAAATTATGGTTTATCAAGGATTATGAATTCTTTGTGATAAGCTTTAAAATTACACTAAAATTTCTAAAATCATCACGTTCTATAGGTCTGACAATCTGAATGTAAAACAGAGTGAACTTAACAGAGAGTCGAGAAACACAAAATAAACAATGTGATTCTTTTTTCTATAAAGGAAAAAAGAGAATATAAAAAATAAAATATCTCATTTGCAGTATGATGAAACATATTTTCCTCTCATCTGTGCTTTGGAAGAGCTTATAATGTTACAACTGACATAACAGTGAAAGCTGTAAGACTACTGAGGAAAAGTAATGTAAAATTCATATTGTCTGTAGGGGGTCACAGTGTTTTGACCAATTAGAGAGAAGGTACAAATTTCAAAAGCAGATGGAACAGTGTGTAGAACAGTGTAAAGCAAGATTAGGTGAACAGGAAATGTCTGTTATTGAATATGCTGGACTCCTTTTTCTGAACAAAGTCACAGTGTAATGAAAAAATGGCAAAGAAAAAATGAGTTTTTCAATAAATGCTTTGAGTGTGTGATATGGAGTTCAAGTTTATTATCAGATATCATGAAGTGGACTACCTTATACTTTTATGGCTCATTTTAGCCTTCATCTATTGAAGATTGGAGAAGGATAGTGAATATTTTTTGAAATGGGGGTGGAAAGGGTTACTTCATGTACAAGACAAGTGCAGTGACCTTAGAAGACAACTATCAGGTTCAGTAAGACTTTTAAAAGGTGTTATTTAAAGTAGAATGGAGAAGGGTACTGAATATTTTTTCAAAATCCCTAAATATACTTCCCTAAGGGACCTTACCTTAGGACCTTTTACCAGATCCTTTAATGACGCAGTTAGAATTAGCATTTAACTTATGTGTTAGCCTGTTATCTATACACTGGTAAGCAAAAATGCAAGGCCTTTTGACCCAACAGAGCCTTGCATAAAAAGAAATCATATATACTTTTCTTGTCAGGAATAATAACGAAGCTCACAAAGAGTCAAGTTCAGAAGTTCTCTTTTTTTTGAAATGTTTTCTTATCTTTGAAAGTTTATTGAAACATCTTCGAAATTGCAGGGATGATTGATTGACAGTTCCTTCCCATTTTTAATTTCAGAAGATTTCTTTTCTTATTTTATGGTTAAAGTTCCCATTATACATAATTAATACAGAGTTCTTTGGGAAATATATCACATTTACTGCAGTCTCAAAAAACCCTGTGATATTATTGACAGATCATGATGATTGTATTAAGCTTGTAGACAAGATTCTCTACCCATACAACTCCAGAAAACATTATCAAGGACTTCCTTAGTCATCATAAGCAGTTAATATGCCCTGCCTTTCACTGAAAATAGTAATATCATTTTGTGAGGAAATATATATATTACATTCTGGTTGCCTTTTAAAATGTTTCAGCAGCTTTCAAAAAAAAGGAGAGTTAGCATTCAGTGAGTCACTGTTGTTCTGATGACAGCCCATAATTTTTTTCTGGGTAAGCATTACAGCGTGTAATACAGTTAGACATCTTTGACTACTGAGTATGGTTCTCAAAAAGAACTGTCATGTAAAGGTTCAGATTGTGTTACTTTACCAAAGGTGCAGGTATATGATGACAGGTGCTTCAGACTTAACAATATGTTTAAAACAGGATATATTTCTTATTGCTGGTCTTGAATATGAAGCTTTTCAAAATCAAGACCTGACAAAATAGGAGAATCTTGCAAAAAGTAGACTTCCAAAATAACTAAGCATCAGCTGAGAATTATGGATATTAAAAATAACTATTTATTTAAACTTGTTTGGAGTTAGAAACAACTGTGTTGATAGTTCTTTAACTTTATTGCAAAGCATATAATGAGCAATTATATCACACATGATAAATTCAGCAGTGAAATATTATCAGTTGGCAGCTGGGTCTTTTACAAACAGAATAGGAACATGAAAGGGACTAGAACTAACCATCTGCTGAAAAGACTGCATTACAAATTTAGTAAAGTAAACCAACAAGAAAACAAAATAAGCTTTAGAATGCAATTTAATTTACATCTCTATATTAATCATCTGGGACATGCATGAGTATATGAAATAGATGATGGATTGTAAAAAATGCATAGTTGTATGTGTAAACCAGTTAGTTTTGGATTCATTGAACTGTAATCTCAATAAAGACTTTGTGGGTGTTCCAGCTGTTGGTTTTTCTGGGTCTGCATTGAAGGCACTTGAGACAGTAGTTCATGTTTTGACTCAGGTGTTTATTATTTCTTATCAGTAAAACAGTCACTCTACTGTGAGTTCAGCAGCTTTTCATTAGAAGGCACGAAATGGCTAACAATCTCTTGTTACAAGGTCTTTTAAGACTAAACTATCCAATTAAGAACTGACTCCTAGATTAACTTCCCTTTTAACCCAATAACTGATCCCAAGAGCCCACAATGCGGACTTTTCTGCCCAGTTACAGAATGCCACCCAAAACCATGAGGAAGAAGCACGAAGAAGAAACCCAGGATGACACCCTGTGCCCTCCATCTTGCTTCCATCCACAACATACTGAAAATCCCAAAACCTAAATTTCTCAGCAAGTGATACACCTACACTACTCTCTATAATCTATTTCACACTTCTGTGGATTCTATTCTGTCTTGATGTCTAGGAAACTTTCTCCATGAATAAGGGTCAAGGTCAGTGCTCCCCCGGGGGTCAGGGCACCCCAGAGCAGACAGAGAAATATTCCCGGTGCCCTGGTCTTCCACAAGACTTATGCCATCTGTGTGTACTGACATAGATTGCTTGTTGACTTTAAGAAGGCAACCCATAATAATTTGATGGCAGGTATTACCCAATATTGTTCAGAAGATCTGTGAAAATATACACTGGTCTCAGTCTAGGACAGGCATTCCAGTCAGAATAAAACTTATCATGGAGATTGGGAGAGATAAGAATCACGCCTGGTATCTTGAATGCCAGAAAGCTATCCTGAAATTTCCAATGTGAACAAAAATTGCTATAAAGATTAATCAGCATACCTTCCTTTCTTAAGAGAGCAGAACAATGTTGAAGATGGGGAGACTAGTTTTATATTTGCCTAAATGTAGCTGTTATAAACTCTTAAAGAAAGCGATATTATTTTATATTAGTGATATAATTCAATGTAAGAGACATACAGTTGCTGAAGAAAGCATCAGTCTGTGGCAAGGCTAAGAGAGAGAGACATCTGAGTATTACTATATCCTATAAAAAATAGTGTTCAATCCATAGTCCTGATGTTGAAAATCCTACTGATACATATAGCTCTCTTTTCTCAGATTTATATTCAAGAGCTGAAGACATCCTCCTAATTGTCTCATTCAGCTGATGAAAAGTGCCCTCTGTGTATGTCTGAATTTGCTTATTCAAAGCTTGCTCACGACCTTCCTAAAGTGTTGAATTTAAATTCTCCCCTGATTTCAATTCTTAGTTTTAGCTTTGAGATTAAATTTTAGCTTGACATGCACTTAGCTAGCGCACCTGACATTTATGATAAATAAAACGCCTAGTCTTTCCCAGGTCACCTTGTGGAGAATGCACAATAATGAAAATGACTCATACTTAAATAACACCTTTTAAAAGTCTTACTGAACCTGAGAGTTCTTTACTGAGATCACTGCACTTGTCTTGTATATGAAGTAACCCTTCCCACCCCCATTTCAAATAAAACATGTAAATATTTCATAACGCAGCATGTAATATTTCATAAAATATAAGGCTTTAATTTCATAATGAAACAGGTTTTAAATTATTATACAAGAATTTAATTTGCTTACTTAATTTGTGTTTCATGTGATATACTCACTTTTCACGATATTAGCAGGTTTAGAAAATTTTTTGAAGTCCCATTCAGAAATTATATAAAGAAAAGTTTCCAGGTCTACAAGATTCATGAAAGAAGGACTCATTAAATTACAGATCCAAATTCTCACAGTATTTATTGCCTACATATTTACATATCAAACTAGAAACATCTGTAACTAATTTGCAAGGATGTTGAACACCCATAATTTCACTTACAGTCAGACTGTTAGTGGCTGGCAAACTGAAAATCTGGCTCTATGCATACAATTCTCCAATATTTCTGTAGGTCATGTGTGACCAGCAATGAGTCTGCAAATTTCTACATCCATTCAATAACATCCTTGTAGTTGTTATGTATCTTTTTTTTTTTTTTTTTTTCCTGGTGTGTCCTCATAAATGAAGTAAAAAATATCTTAATTTTCAGCTAGTGCTGCAGCCTTATTCTCCACATACTCTGGAGTGATGCTTACCAAACCTGAGAAAAGCATGGAAAAAGAGATGGGTTTCTACTCTAGTCCAACCTGATCCAGAAAGCAGCTGAAAACTAATTAAATCTTTTGACTCTGTACAGCAGCAGCTGGCTATGTTTCAGCTCAGCTGAATCTCAGGTGTTGAGCACCAATGACATTTCCTTTCTCGTCTCACTCTACCCCAGGGAAGCCACACCTCCAGCCCTTCCAGCTTCATAATAAAGGGTTCTTCTTTTATGCTAAAGATAGCATGCCTCTGTAATCTAGCAGATGAAGTGTAGAAAGAGACCCCTAAGTATCCGAAACAAGGGTACAAAATTCTGTTGACATTAATCCAGGTTTGGGGGGTTTTCAGATCTGTTAGTTGTAATTTGTGTGCAAACACCTATGAGGGAGGTAATCACCCCTATTTCTTCAGGGATAGATTCATATGGTAGCTGTGTGCTTGTGTAAGAATAAATGCACAACATTTCTCTCATAGCTGTAATGAGGTAACTTTTTTTTAGAAAAAAAACAGCTTTAATGTGTCTTAGATAATACACTACTCCTTTAAAGGAAAGCTGGTAAAGCAGGAAAGAAGTAATTCTACCTCAGAGAAGAGTAGCTTGTTTCGTGTGAAACATATCTATTACCACCAGGAAAAAGTACATTCTATCCGTCAACAAGCATTCCAATACCAAGACCCACCATTATCCACAGTTTTCCATTAGTAGGTAACTATCCTATCTCACTGTTAATACTTATGACTGAGTAGTCAGCCAGGAGGTCATTGAGAAGGACTAGTGTCTCTTGTGGTGAGGAGTTAAAGAAACATCAGTAGTGGCAAGTTAAGCACAAATGACAGAAGCTCCTGTAGAAGAAACATGTCAAGAAAAGGAAGCTCTGTCTTTCACAGAAAGTTTCCTTAAGTCATTAAAATTGAGAAGACTTTCAAGTAATTCCTAAGATTTTTCACTGTCACCTTATAGGAAAATTTCCTTTGGCTAATGATAATTTAACTCTTTCCTTGAACAATAAAACTTTTTCAAGGAGATAATTTTTCAATATGAGAGAAGACAAGCTACAAGAATTAGGAGTAAAACTAGATGTTAAATACCTCTGTGAGGATGAATTTTTAAATCCTGGTCTGTATAGTCAGAAAGAATGAAACAATACTGTCCCCATGCCCAAATCTATTTAAATAAGCAGGTTTTAAGCCAACACTGAAAATATATTAGGTTTTTCATAGTTAGAGTTTCCACCATAAAACACTAGCAACTCTGTTAATGAGAATCTAGGAGAAAAATATCAAAGGTGTTCAGATATGCAGGATATTTTATGACTTAAAACATTATCTTTCTTACTAAGACATTTTATTCTATATTCTATTATATTTTATTCTGGTTTTGTAGGACCTGGTGTTCTATAAATGAGTAGACAACACATCAAGTTTAACGAGCCCACAACATTTAACAATTAAAATGTACAAGAATTCTGACAGAGATGGTTCCCACTACATCCTGAAACAGGAGATCAGAAAACCACAAATACTAAATGTCCATTTCTCCTATTTTTACCCAGAGGTTCATGTAAATAAAAACAACTTTAACTGACTTGAAGTTTCCATCAAGAGCTACTTTAAACAACCCTCTTCTCTTGAGAGCTACATACAAAAGCGTGTTTTCCACCCACAACCTCCCTTTTCTATTATCAGCAACAAACCTTTGACACTTATAATTAAAACTGGATAGATTTTAATTTTTTATGAAAATGAAAAAAACAAATAACAAACAAACAAACAAAAAAAACCAGCTAATCATCAGGATCTTGATTCTTTGACTGAGACTAAACCATATGTCCTCCATAGTAAATTTCCATGCCCTATGTGGCTCTGGGTGAAAGAACTTGACCCTAAACAAGGATCAGTCTTATGATAGTCCCACATTCCAATATTTATCTCTGTAACAGTTTTCTCACCAGGAACTGGGTTGGTTGTATTTTATTGACATACCTCTATTTAGAGAGAATTAACACTCTCTTGAATCCTACTAACTGTACATGAAGCAAAGTCATTAAACAGTGGGCATCTCTTTTCCAATAGACAATAATCAGAAAACCTCACTGTTAATTTCAAAGGTGACCTAAAGAGCCCACTGGCAGTGTAAATGTACTATTGGGGTTTCAGGAATTCCATTTTCATGTATTCTTAACCCACTTATTTACCAAGTAAAATTATTGAGAACCTAATTAGAAGACTCTAATAGAGCTTGTGTGATCTAAGTCTGCTGTCATCATATGACACAGATTCATACATTCAGCTTTGAGTTAAGATGGAGAGAATTACTTGTGTGTTCCTAAACATGCATTACAGTGAAGCCTGATAAATGTCTAGCCATGGTATAATCAGATCATCCACACCTATTCTTGTAATTGAACAACACTGGAAATCCCTGTTTTCTACGAACTTCCTTTAAAAATCACTAAATTCTTTCTCATCCACCATAAAGTCAATCAGATCAGAATATTTCAGCATAATCTATATCTATAATTATGGTACAGTATCCCACTCAGCATAGGGTTTTTCTTGACAGAAGTTGCATCTAGATGTTAAATCTTACACTTCATCTGACAAAAAGAACAATAAAAAACAACCAAGGAAACTCCACACCAGATAAACAATCCCCAGGAAGCCACTCTTACAAGGGCTGAGGTTAAGTCTGTACTGACACAGGAAAAATATCAGAAAAAATATCAGAAACTATTGATTATGTCAATTGATAAAGTAGTGTCAGATAGACACTACTTTAAAATTTAGTGCTTCATGTTGCAGATCTATAATTAGGTATTTTAACATAGCCAAAAGTATCTTGGCAACCTAGCCTTATCTCTTCACTTCCATTTTCAACTTGTGGTCAGAATCCAATGAAACTGTAGACTACTTGTAATAGATCCTAAAAGGTAGCTTTAAGAATTTTGTTTTATGCTAAATGATAATATCTGGATAGGAAATTCCAAAAAGGAGATTGCCAGGGGAAAAATATGTACACCTGTAAACTCCAAGTATTAAAGCGCTGAAATGTAAATGCTGAAATGTAAACCCATAGCCTATAAATGGTTTACTATACTTTATATATCACATGGACATAATTATAATAGTAGTAATAATAACAACAGCAAAAATAGCAATAAAAATAGATCAGGTAAGAAAAAAATCTTAAACTAGTATTATATAGCCAATCTTTATTGATTTTACTGAACACATTCTGCAAATACCACTTTAGGAATTAATATTTAGTCTCTCCTTGTGTCAGGAAAGACGTTGCCTGTGCAAGCTGGATGTGTTTGTGCTTTGACTCAGACCTTAAGCTCATTTACCAAAAGAGGATCATTGTTTCCATGTAATTGATCAGATGGCTATAAATTAGCAAAATAAAAAGGAATCTAAAATTAATATGGGGTTTTTCAGATTTACTCTTTAAATTCTAGAACACTTGGTGCCTGTGTTCTTAAGTTTACTTAGAACGAAGCCTCATTTAAATAACCCTGTGACTGCAGAACCCCTTATTGACACCTTGCTCCATTTTATGCTGAAACTATTCAGAGCTTTCTTTAGCAGTCTTCAGAGAAACCTCAAGGCTTAAGTAGTGCTTAGCAGATCATTATAAGCTTGTGCTGGATCCCCAGACTAGCTGTTTCTCTTTCTCATACTAATATGCGATTCTGTTTTGCAAGGTGTGCTCTTAAAGTCTCAATGGATACTCCCAAATTATGCGATAAAACAAAAACACGTCCAGCCTCTCCTCTTGGAGATATATCACTGTGCTGACAAAATAATTAACACATTTTAGTCTCAAGAGTGAAAAGCATGAATACAAGAGATTATGAACATGTTCCCAGGTTATTGAGGGAACAAAAGGAGATAAAAAGAATTTGTAGAAAGCAATGGAGGGGACAGAAAAATAGTTGTACATTCTGGAAATCCCAGAATGTGAGTAAAGTGCCAAAAGGAACAAGTGGATTAAGAGCAGAAAAGAATAAGAAAGAAAATACAATATAAAGTATGAAATAGATATTTTTCTAACACAAGGAAGTATATCCTCAGCAAACTGGCAGACGACACTAAGCTGGTTGAAACACCTGAAGGATGGGTTGCCATCCAGAGGGACCCGGACAAGCTCAAGAAGTGGCCCATGGGGATCACATGAAGTTTAACAAAAGCAAGTTCAAGGTGCTTCACCTGAGTCAGGGGAACCCCCAGTACCAGCCCAGGCTGGGGGATGAACAGATTGAGAGCTGCCCTACTGAGAAGTCCTTGGGGGTGCTGGTGGGTGGGAGGCTGAACATGACCCAGCCAGGGACACACAGCCCAGAGAGCCAAACATGTCCTGGGCTGCCTCCAAAGCACTGTGGACAGCAGGGCCAGGGAGGGGATTCTGCCCCTCTGCTCTGCTTGGCTGAGACTCCACCTGGAACATTGCCTTCAGCTCTTGGGGCCCCAGCACAGAAATGACATGGCAATGATGGAGTTGGTGCAGAGGAGGCCACCAAGTTGATTAAAGGGATGAAGCATCTTTCCTATGATGAAAAGCAGAGAATTCAAGTTGTTCAGCCTAAAGAAGAGAAGGCTTTGGGAGACCTCACTGGGGCTTTCTGGTACCTGAAGGGAGCCTACAAGAAATCTTGAGATTGGAGAGGGACTTTTTACAAAGGCATGTAGTGGCAGGATGAAGGGAAATGACTTTAAGCTGAGAGCAGGTATAGATTAAATATTAGGAAGAAATTATTTACTGTGAGAGTAGTGAGGCACTGGGGGCCCAGGAAAGTTGTAGGTGCCTCATCCCTGGAAATGTTCAAGACCAGGTTGAATGAGTTGCTGAGCAACCCAGTTTAGTGGCAGAGGGATTGGAACTAGACAATCTGCGAGGTCGCTTCCAAGCCAAACCATTTTATCATTCCGTGATACTGAAAAAGTGGGCTTTAATTCTGTGTGTTACTATGCTATTACTTGTTCTACTCACCAAAACTTCTTATAAGTTTGTTTAATGTTTTTCTCATCTGAATCAAAGGGATGAAACCAGACACCTTATCTCAGAAAAAGTGAAATAAACTTGGCATTTCCATATAAAAATAGTACCATTAATATTGTAAATGGAGTTGAACATGACAAACTAGAGAAAAAATATTCTTCTAATTATGTTGTCCAAATCTTCATTCAAAAACTAAAGTAGATATGACAGTGTAAGTTCAGATATTGTGTTTGTACATTTTCACACCCCAAGTAATAATGCTGTATTGACCAACTTTAGAAAGTCTGGTAATGAAATTCTGATGTAAGAAGCCTGAAACACTGTTCAGGAAAATACTTTTGTGTTGTAGATTTCAAAAGGCTTCCCCAAAACACCTGATTCTGTACAGTATTTAAAGGGATTATCTGATCTTAATGGTCTTTTAAGTTTGCACAGGGAAAAAAACAAGTGTTAATAATAGACACTCATCTTGGCCAATGAAGGTGCAATTAAACTGTCCAGAGGATTGACAGAATGTCCTCTTCCATACCTTGTCTTCATGAACTTGTGTAATTTATTTGGCAGCATTCAACCATGACCCTTTTTAGCCTAACTTATAAATCCATACCTGCTTAACAAATGCTTTTTACTGCAGGGTTTAGGGCTCAAGGGTTGAGGTTATAAACATTGAACATCAATAGCCCTATATATAGTAAAAAAGATTAATTCTGTCTGAAAAAAAAGGGGTGGGAGCTGCAAGGCAAAAGAAACTGGATAGGAAAAAAAAAATGCCAAAAATAAAGCTGTGCAGAAGTCTGAGTCCAAGTTCTAACTTTCCTAGACGTCCCCAGTTTTTCATACTACTCAAAGGAATGAAGACGTCTCAGGAAAGATTGAGATATCTTAAACTAAGCTTGTATGTGCATGGAACTGTTAAATATAAATTTTTCACTTTCTTTTTTCTCAAAGTAAACAGACCACTGCAAGGCAGCGGAATTATAAACCACTGCAAAAATAAAATTGAAAGAAAGTTATCTTGAGGTTTGGCCCTGAATCAACATCCAGAAGTAATCCAAAGCACAGTGAAGCACACTTGAATCTATTCTTATTTGATGGAAAAATGGCAATGATTAGCATTTCTCCTACTATCCTCCAAGGTAATCTGCTCTTGATATTCAAGAAAAAAGGTTAGTTGTATAATCTGTGTACTGAATCGGTTGATATAAAAACTGAAATAAAATGTATAAAACTATTCCCAATGCCCCAGACTGACAGAGCAGCAAAACATTTGGACATACTATTTTTCACTTATTTCTGAGCTAACAGATTCTTCTGATGAATCAAACTTGCTCTTAACCACTTCTTGGTCAGTAATGCTCTTACAAATAACTTCTTGGAACTAAACAGAAACTGAAAGGAGAAGGGTATTCTTATGTTTCTCATGGTCATTTGAGACATTTGTGCCTTTAAGTACAAACACCTTCATATTATTCAGTCATTACAATAATTTTAAAGAACTTGATATACTTCTGATGCAATTTTGAGTACTGAATTTTGGAATCTGACAACTAGGGTCAGTACAGAACAAGCAAACTTTGTTTTCCTTCCATAAGACTGGCGGTACTGCATAGAGTCAATTTCCCACTAAATTAAAATAAATGAGCACCTAAAATATACCTAAAAATCCAGACCAGTACCTTGGAACAGCATTGCTTAGACCAGTCTAAGATAATATGGTGCTAGCGTTAGTCCAATAATCTTGGAAAAAATATGTTAGATTGATTTTAGCAACTATTGAAGGAAAAAGAAATGAAGATTTAACCTAGCGCCAGTGTCAAATATTTTCATAGTTTGTAAAACATAAGAGTGTCAAAAAAACCTCTTCAGATAGTCATTTTGAAACAGCCATGTGAAAAGAAACACTAGGATTAAAAAGAAGGTAGTTTCCCTATTGCAATCATTATTTAAAAGAATAGCAGTAATACTGAGGAGCTTCAAGAATAGAAGTTAAAAGAAAAAGAGATTTATGCATGTTATAGTTTTACAACATTTGTCTGAGTCCTAAACTTTATCAGCAAAAATAGTCTTTCATAAAGTTAATCTGTAAAAATTCTTATATTTTTTTAACTATTTTAATTAGGCTGCATGTATTATTGAAAATGTTTCCACTTTGATTATGTGTAGAGAAGGGTCTCTTTGCCTATGTAAAGAGATCAAATTGGCATTTATTTCCTATCTCCTTCAGAGCATTCAGATAAGGATAATTGCATTAGTTCCTGTCTAAATAATGTTTCAGACTAAAGCCCTAGGGCCAAAATACTAGGTCTTAATTGGCTGCACTACCTACTCTAGTCATGTAGACAAATTAAATTAGTTACAATATTTTGAAAATGCTTCAGCAACAATTTTTAATCACAAAACAGGGAAAAGGCCTCAGGAATTCCACAGAAGCTTAAATATAAGCTCTCTTTGGAGAGACAGCTATGGCACTTCATATAAAATACTGCTTTTGTAAATCAAGGGGGAGGTGAAAATAGTTCTGTTTTTCCTGGATGATTTCATCCAGGCTGTTCCATTTGATGGCTGTTCCATTAGAGCAGCCAGTTTCATGCTGGTTTGAACATTAGGGTTTTGCATTATGAGCACTGCAATGTCCTAATTTTTTCTACATCTAGACTAATTAGCCTATTCATGAGGCAAGTATCTTGTGGGTATAGAAATCTGCACCTGCACACTTGACCATTCCTTTGACATCATAATTCTAAAATATGCAAAATAAATATAATTTATAATGCTGTCTACTTGCACGAACCTAGGCTTTGCCAGACAAGAGGTATAGAAAGCCATAATTTTTACGTAATAGTCTGGAAAATTGATTTTTTTCAGTTTTTCTTAGAAAATAATTCCTAAGAGATATTTCTGAGTATGATACCAGTAGATATCAGTAGTACCTGTTCAAATAAATGTCCAGGTTTTAAACTGAAAATTCTTGATCCTTTCAGTGTTGCTTTTATTAAACATGCCAGATGTTTCAATTATATGCTTAAAATTTAATTGCATTTTTATATTTACTTAAGAATGTGAGACAATTTGATCCTGGTTTCTCATGGAAGTGAAATGTATGTAATCATCCTACAAATATGTAAAATCTTGACTCATTCTCCCAATACGTTAATCTGTTAATCAAAAGGGGCAACTGGATAGAATCCTCATTGACAATAAAGTTACAAGTTTTATGAAAGAAAATGGGTGAAAACACTCATATGTCAGACAATTCACAAGAGAAATAAAACTTATACATTACCTAACACAGAAATTCACAACAGCCAGCTACAACTTTGATATCATTAGCATCAATGCCGAGGAAACCCAAGACATGAACCCATAAGGCATGTGTTTAATTTGTTCTTCAGCTCAGGGAAATTCTCGCTCTCCCTTTGATACCTTGTCAAATTAACACATGCATGAATTTTCAGTAAATGCAAACTCACAATATTGTTGTTAAGAAGATGACAGGTGACTGCTAATCCTGAAAGTCATACGTTTCTTATCCGAAGCAGAAAAAAAATGAGTCTGCAAAAAATATCCTGAGTTTGTTCTGTCCCAGAGAAGTTCTCTCTACTAGCTTGTAGGAAATATTGTGAAAAGTTACGAAGTATAAGGAAAGATGGTAAAAAAAATGCATAATAACTCAATAGGATTATGAAATTTGGTTATTGAGTCATAATAGCACAAGCATAAGTCCATAAGCATAATGGAAAAGCATTGAAAACCTGAGTTGCAGCCTCTTTACAGAGCAACTGATCTAAAGGTTATCAAGCTACAAGACCCTCAGAGAAGGATGTCTTAGCAGCATGACAAGAAGAGAAAAGTGAATCTGTGATTTTAGTATAGAACCCTGTTTTCATGAGCTAAGGCTCCTTTAAAATACACAAGTATGACAAAGTAGGGCGGTGGATTATGTCTTTAAATGAAGTTAAGCAAATAGATCAGCCTGGGAAAAAATATTCTGGATCAAAGAAAATGAAAAAGTGCATATCAAAAGATTTAGTATCACAGTTATATTTTCTTTTCATTTTCTATTTTACATCACATATGTAAGAAAACACTATATAAAGAGCTTTGGGCAACTGATCAAGTGCATCATCTTCTTCTTTAGCTTAACCTGTTCACTAGTGATAAGACCTAGTTTAGATTTCAACAGTGTTCCATCATAATAATTCTTATGAAAAGAACTCTTACTGAAAGAACTTACAGAAAAGAACTCACAGACATAGCTTAACATTTAACGCTTTTATTTCCAACACTAACTGCAATGGATGACTCCCAGTAGTGTCTACAGAAAGGTGTAACTAATCAGTTTTATAACAATTACAATATATTTTTAATAGCTTTTTAGAAGTAGGATTCTAATTCTACAGTTATCATGGGATCACAGAATATGCTGAGTTGGAAGGAACCCACAAGGATAATGAAGTCCAGCTCCTGGCCCTGCACAGGACCATACCCAAAAACCACACCATGTGCCTGAGAGCATTGTCTAAAGGCTTTTTAAATTCTGTCAGACTTGACGATGTGACCACATCCCTGGGGAGCCCGCTCCAGTGCCCAACCATGCTCTGGATGAAAAAAACTTTTTCTGATGGCCAACCTAAACCTCTCCTGACGCAGCTTCATGCTGTTTCTTTGTGACCCGTTATGCGAGTGAAGACATCAGTGTAGACTCCTTGTCTTCCCCTCACAAGGAAGTTGTAACTGCAATGAGGTCTCCCCTCAGTCTCCTCTTCTCCAGGCTGAACAGACCAAGTGACCTCAGCTGCTCCTCATATGGTTTCTTCTCAAGGCCCTTCACCATCTTCTTTGCTTTTCTATGGACATTTTCTGAGAGTTTAATGTTTTTATTCATATTGTGGCACCCAAAACTGCCCCCAGTACTCAAGGTGAGGCCACCCCAGTGCAGAGCAGAGCAGGACAATCCCTTCCCTCGCCTGGCTGGTGATGCTGTGCCTGATGCACCCCAGGACACCATTGGTCCTCCTGGCTGCCAGGGCACTGCTGACTCATAATTAATTTTCCATTGGCCAGGATCCCCAGGTCCCTTTCATAGTGCCACTCTCCAGCCTCTTGTTTCCCAGTTGGTTTGTCCAGCCAGGGTTGCCCCATTCCAGGTACAGGATCCAGAAGTTTCTGTTGTTAATCTTCATATGGTTGGTGATTGCCCAGATCTTTAATTTGTTAAGGTAATTATTGTGGAGAGCTGAACTCAAGCTACTCTTACATGTAAAGAACTCATATTTCAGTAGGTGTATAATAATTGTTCAGTCTGGCAGAAATCTCAGGAGGTAACCAAACCAAATTTTACAAAAGAACCCATAAAACTCATCCCCAGAGCTGATCGCAACAATGAATGGGCAACAATGAAAATTTTGGGACTATTTCAGTTCTCTATTTCCTTTTCTGACTATACATGAGATTAATTAATTTAATTAATTCTAATTAAAAAATATGGGCCCAGACTACTTTCTTCTGACATTGTCATTTACCAAAATATATTACATGTAAATAACATAGTAAAAAGTATATGTCCTAGACTAAACTTCTGTCATCACTGTGGTTTTAGATGTGGATTTTAGCACTTGAAAGAGCAGGCTGAATGTACTTATTTTATGTATAAGGGTTACAGGCATTGAAACAACTTTGAATGAATCCATATTTTTTGTAAGTGTCCAAAAGTTGTAACTATACTTGAGAAGGTATTCATGTCACCAAAGTACACTTGTTTAGAAGTTAGACCTCTAGTCCAGGCAGTTGTCTATATTGTCTGAAATAAATGAAGAGAGGCATATTTTCCATTATTTTTCAAAAACATCTTAACAGGACAGTTGTATTTCACTAATAAAGACAAAAACTTAAATTTTGGAGAGCAAAAGATAGATGAGACTGATTTTAATTTATGTAGTCAAAACAGAGAGCATGACTATAAAATATTCTTAGAATGAAACAAAGAAATTAAGGATGTAGGGAGAAAAAAAAATTTCGTACCTGAGGAAAACCATCATATTGAGCAGAAATCTGTGCCATACGAAAAAGAAAAGAAATTTTAGAAAAAATTGCATGCTTAAAGGACTGGGTTTAAGAGGTTTATTTATACTTTTAGTTTACTTTTCTACTAAAGAAAATTGAAGTTATAGAAATATTTCAGACAATAAGTTGGAGAGTGTCTAGGAAGAGCTTAAATTATAATTGAAAGAAAATGTGGCAATTGTATATGGTGCATTAATATTTAACACAGATTATAAAATAAAATCCCTTTTAAAAGTATTTTTACATGGCAGTTACCAAATTATATAATATGAATGCAATAGTTCCAAATTGTAAAGGAATAACTGTAAAAAGGATGGCACTTTTTCTGATTCCACAGATGATTCCTGGTCTTAAAATAAAAAGACCATTGCCATCAGGTCTGAGATTTTTAGCACTTCTTTCATGGTATTTGAGTTAGAATTTGTTTTATACCTCTTAACAAATCAGTATCCAAGATCTTTGATCACCTGAAAATATTAGAACTTATTTTGTGAGAGGTAGATTTCCATCTTCCTGCCTGCAAACAAAATTTTGAAATTAAAAACTTGAAGGTAAAAAATGAAAGGCAAATAAATGAAACCCAGTAGTCTTGTTAAATCCTTATCATTTGTAATTCAGTCTTCTGATATACAGATGCTTTAGCTATGATTTAAATATCTGTGCAACTGCAGCACTGAGCAAATTTGTTTCAAGTATAATAATTTCCTACTTCTGTTATATGAGAATCAGAAATTCTAAAGGAATCCAATGGAATAACAAAGAGGCGCCTGGGAGAATGCAGAATCATTTATGTATTCTAGTACCTATTCTCTGGTTGTTCAAACATTTTTGTCCAGGACTGAGAGTTTTGGAAATGTCAGTTGTGAATCTCTTCAGGAAGCAAAGGAAGATAAATTTTTTACATCCTGAATGCTCTACTAACTGAATGAATGCAATTCAAAAGACATCATCCCCATGGGTTTCAATATGCATGTTTGTAGATCTCAGTCTAGTATACTTATGTCTTCACTGATATAGGTCTTATAGGACCCACTAAGGATTGTGAGACAAAAAACAAAACAACAAAAAAAGGAGAACTAGATCACTGAGACTTTTCTTAGATCCCTACTTTAGAAACCATTTCATCCAAAACTTTGAAATGTAAAAAATCAGTATTTGTTAGAATTTACGGTGATGCCACTCTAATATATATATAACTGGAGAATACAAGGTCTGACCTTAGATGCAAATATAAAACAGTGTCTAGATGTTTAACTAACATTAATTCCTTTAGGAATATTATCCATAAGTGATAAAAATTGTATTTGCTTATATAAAAGAAAAATTGGTATAACAAGGTGTTTTTCTTATCTTTAACCTTTTAAAAAAGAAGATACATTCTTCTCTTTGTTGCAAACATTTACAGCAAATGATGTAGTAGTCTCTGCTCATTTCATTGTTATAGTCATTAAAATCTGGAGATTTGCAAAACCAGCTCTAGCCATGTGTGTGCTTCTAATTGAACAGAGAATATTCTGATATCTATCTTCCAATTTGCATGTCTAGGTAATGATGTCAGTTTTACACTGACAGTTAACAAGCATAATGTGATGTTAATCGAATGACCTTTCAGCAATAAGTGATTGAAGAATTAACTTCTCCAGCCTTAAATCACATTTTCATGGAATAAATTAAGTGGAGAAATATCTTTCCAAAGCATTTTCAAGCACAGAAGCAGTACAAAGAATTAAAAGATCCTGCTATCTTGAGAACAAATTATTACTGTATTTTCAGGAATGGCAAAGTTATCAGAAGAAATGCAGACTAATTACTCCCCGATAATTTTTAAAAAGTCTAATACTCAAAAAGCATAATAGAATTACCAAAATGAACACATACATACATACACATAAAATCTGAGAAAATTTTTTTAACCTGAATTCTTCCTTATTTTATTATAATGCAGTATCCTTGATATTTATTCATTTGCTCATAAACCATTTTTGTGAATCTATTTTAATTCAAATCAGTAAAGTTTTGGTCATATCTATTGCATTATTTCCAAAAAGTAGGCTCTTAAACAAATTCAAACAAACAAACAAACAAACAAAAAAAAAAAAAAGAAAAGAAGTGACGTCCAGGAGTAGCATATCTCAGTCTCACAAATGCCAATGCTAATACTGTTTATTCCTAAACACAGTTTACAACAGAAAGAAGAATGGAGCATAAGCCCTTCCCTCCTCTTTTTTATTCTCTTATTTCTTGGTGGACATTAAGAGCAAAGTTCAGCTCATTTTGCTCTAGGTTCTTTCCACACCTTACCTGCCTGGTACTGACACCATTCAGCTCTGTTCTCCATGAAGCAATGACATCTGTAACAGATTATAAATGAAGATTTCTTGAGAAATATTAGTTATATTGATTAGATATAAGCCCATTTTTTAAGAAGGGTACTGCTCAGCTTAAGGAAGTAAGTCAGAATATATCTATGAGAAGGAACTATTCTAATCACTGAAAATGCTGGATAAAGAAAAATATATTAATATTGTGCTTTTCTATCTGATAAAACCCCAGGCATTAGCTAACAAGTGTAAATTTACTGTATGCAGATCAAGAAGAACAGTATACAAATTCTACATTGATATAGGCAGATGACACATTCATAAAATATCATTTGGCTTAATATACTTTCTGTCCAATATGTGTTGCACAATATGAGTGAGATACACCTTACCAGACCATGCTGTTCAGTGTTCTCCAATGATTGCTTGATAAGAAGTTGGAAAAGTTTTACATGTTGATACTGTTTGACCTCTTTTATTCTTTCTGCTCTCAATTTCCAAAAATGTAAATACATAAGTAATTGTGAAGGAATTCTGATAGTTAACAAGTGAAATCTGATTCAGATAACTAAATATCAAGGAATACAATAAATTATGCTTTTGAGTATAGTGCCTTTATCTGCTTTTCTGGATAGCTATAGAAATGCTCATGCACAGATAATGACAGCCATAGAATAGCTGGAAAACACTTTATATTTACCCTGAAAAAAATAAATTAAGGTCCCAGGCAGCATAATAGACATGGTGTCAATCATTAAAACATGCATCATCACATCCCTCTATTGCAGAAAGCTGTCCCAGATCGCAGTACAGAGTAATTACTTTTTGGATTTGTAACGACTAATAAACTGTATTTCAGCAAGTTGTTCTCTTAAGCATATTTCACAATTAATTATGAATACAGGTATTATAACATCTCTTTCCTTCTTGTTTATCAAGGATATCTTGTATCTTTGGAGATGTTCTGAAGAAAATGAGGAACTGTTAATTGAAAAAAAAAAATCTCAACACTTGCCATAATCTTTAAATGTCATAGCAATAGCCATAGGCAATGAACTTCGAGAAACATTGTTACTCTACTTTTCTGTCATTAATAAACTGTAGAAGGACACTATACTCTCAGCAACTGTTTGCATCTCTGGACCACTCTCTTCATTCTTGCTCACCGTTAGCAATCTAAGTTTATAATTAAGGATGATCTTATTCAAGGTCCTTTCTGTGTATCAGAAATCCCAAAGCATAATTAATTGGAATGAACAGAGCATCTGGTTGCTTGTGATCTTATAGTTTCAATGTATATGATATTTAATTAAAATAAATTCCCTCCCTCCTTCCCTCATAGGGGAATTAACTCATTAAAATTTTCAAGAGTGAGAATCAGTCCTCTAGCAAATATTAACATTTTGTAAGGAGCAGAAGACTGGATGGAAAAAGCAACTTGTCTTCTGTGTTATACATTTGTCCCTTGGTGCTGGATGACACTGCAACCACTACTCATTCACCTTAATCTTGAGGTATGAATCTTTGATGTTCTCTAAAAACTATATTTTTTTACAATACTTTTTTTTAAAAAAAGCTAGTGTAATGGGACCTTTTTTAATTCTCCAGGTGAGCACACAGAGAACTGCTGAAATTAATATAATTCTGCTGAAATTAATTAGTTACTATGCATCTAATTAGCAAATATTCATGAACTAGAAAATCTTCCTCTGTCTTATGGACATAACTTACTCATTAGGTTCTTAAGTATTCTGTACTTCTCTCCATCTAGCCAGTGACACCCTGTCTCATTTGGGGAGCCTGCATACACATGTCGATGAAGGTAAGGTTGCGGACGGAATCTAGCTGGACTTTAGTAAAGCCTTTGATACCATTTTCCACAGAATTCTCCTGGAGAAACTGGTTTGTCATGGCTTGAATGTGTGTACTGCTGAGCAGGTAAAAAAATGGCTGGATGGTCAGGCCCAGAGAGTGGTGGTGTTAAAAGGGTTGTCATGTATTACTACAGGCTGCCCAGGGAAGTTGCTTCATCACCATTTTGAAGGTATTTACAAGACATGTAGATGTAGCATTTTGGGATGTGATTTAAT
This sequence comes from Pyrgilauda ruficollis, assembly GCF_017590135.1. Taxonomy (NCBI): domain Eukaryota; kingdom Metazoa; phylum Chordata; class Aves; order Passeriformes; family Passeridae; genus Pyrgilauda; species Pyrgilauda ruficollis. The sequence continues at coordinate 2,629,771 of NW_024525156.1, forward strand.
GGATTTGGAAGTGCTGGGTTAACAGCTGAACTTGATGATCTTAAAGGTCTTTTAGAACGTAAATGATCCTATGATTCTGTGTGATATGGGTTGTCTGAGTTCTTACGTGTGGATTTTACACAGCTAGATGAGGGTGGATCAGATCATAATTCTATTTAATACCTTGCTGTACCTGGGAATTTTACATGCATTTTTATGTTGCTTTCACTTTGTCAGCTGATAGCCAAAGTGTGCTTTTCCTTTGCGCAGGAATTCCGGGACTCCTGCATAGTCAGTACCTGAGATTTGAGGAACTGAGTTGTTCTTGTCCCTAGAGACTCAACTATAAGATGATACTGAAGATTTGACCTTGAGGGGTAGATGGGGGAGTAGATGGTCATATCTGCAAGCCTATTTCCCAGATTTCATCTGGAATAATCCAGGTGGTCAAGTACAATGCTCTGCAAACAGCTTGCTGTCATTTGAAACACTGGAGTGTTAAACAACTGGCTTGTCACAGTTTCTGCTTTCCATCTCACTGAGCCATGAATTAAACAGACACACATAAGATCAGTTTGACTTTATTGATATCAAATAAACCCAAAACTGGGCTCAGATAGAAGAACTCTGTCATCTTCCCTCAGATTTGATACAATAAGTAAAACATTTCATAGTTTAATATTTTTATTTTCCCCAAGGCTCCCATGAAATATTAATTGTTAGGAGTTGCTGAATCTGGTAGCCTCATAGAGGCAGGACTGCCACAACCCTTCAAGGGTCACTTCAAGGGACACTTCAAGGTCCAGCCACTAGTAGAGCTGAGCAGGAATTTCCAATAAGCACTCATAAAAAACAGCAAAAACAGCACCAGTGCACATGGACAACAGGATGGACAACAACACAGACACTCTCAGGATTTGGGCTAATTCCAAGGACTCCAACAGCATCATTCCTGTTCCCCTCTCTAGCTGGTCATGATAAGACCCGTTAGTGGGAAATATACATCTATATAATAGAGATACCTTGGCTAACTGGCCTTAGGCACTCAGTCTACTGAGTAACTAATAATTGGATTCTCTCACCTTCAGCTGCTCCACACAGAGTAACACACATATAAACCGTTTTCTCAGGCTTGGATGTCCTTTTTCCTCCAGTAGACTACCACAGACCACAGTCCATAGCACTTTTTTCCTGGGATTTGGGAACACTATGTTCTATCAGAGCACACTTGAAAACACACCACTAGGCAAAGCTGTTTGGTAACAACTCTATCCACAACTCAACCTGAAAGCATTTCATATTTTATAGAAATTTAAAACATTTTTGAACAATTTTTTCTTATCAGAATCTACAGCTGGGTCACTTTTCACTTTTCCAATATTTATGATGTCTTTTTTCCATTATGTCCTACCTTATCTATCTAGGTACCTGACCTGAGTTGTAATTTCCAGTAAGCAGTGTTACCTTAAAAATTCAGTGATCTTAGCTGTGCATTGCTACATTACTTGCCCTTCATGAACTGGCCCTTAAGTTATGAAGAGAGAACGAGAAATACAATAATGAAGTAATGAAGGGCTTCTGGTCAGAGCTAATATAAAAGTCATATCAGCTAGCGCTGTTGTTGAGTGGAGATAACCAGTTATAAAAAACATCACCCAAAACTTAATGCACCCATTTTCTGAGATTTCAACAGTACAGTAAATTTATCTGGTGTAGTTCCATTTTTCTCTGCTCTGCCACAGCACCAGTCAGGAATGGCATTAAGAAGAAAGAGTCAAAACTGATTTAAACAGTATTTTAAACCTGAGTAGAGTCTAAGTAAGATGTTGATCATGACATTTTTGTGGTTCTTTTTTAGTGCACATGGTTGTATACAGACTCGAGTACGTGCATACATACTCTCAGCTGCTGGAATTATATACAAATATATTTAAAATGTACTTAATTTATTAAAAAGTACTAACATATAAATGTCTACAGCTAAACACAAAGATTTTGGTGACAAGTATGACTATTTTGACTTTTCCAATCAGAAAACTCAGTGTGCTGTCTTTTTGGAACTGCAGATCGATTTATATAATGATCAAGAATCTATCAACTATGCACAAGGCTGTTATAACTTTGCCTTACCCTTCTCCGTCATGAAGCTCTGAGAATTACTTCAGTAATACTTTAAGGAAGTTTCACAAGGAAAACTTTACTTCTGCCTAGACATGCAGCTTTAAAGAAAGATAAGAAAGGACCGCAAGAAGTAGCTGTTTTTCCAAAATATTCCCAAAACAATATTAGAGAGTAATAAATAGAGATTTTTTCTGGTGTTTCAATAATTTTGACATTACTGTGTATTCAGGTGTCCCATCAAAGTAAAACTACACTGGAGGCTGAATTTTAAATAATATTTGACTTCAATATTTTAACATAGTTCAAAGGGGAAAAAAAAAACCCGCAAAACAAACATTACTCAGTTGAACTTAAAAAATTTCAGACCAAATCTTTGGCCTTTTCAGGACGCTTCAACACCCCTTTTAACTGAAGCTCTCTTTCTCTCTCTGTTTTATAATGACTTATAGATGAATATTTTTATAGTGGTTTAGAAATAGATACATGTTTATATCATTACCTGTTGTACCAAATATTGAAAACTCATTCTTGCCAGTCATTATTATTGCTAAGTGCATGCAATATATTCTGGATGAAAATTACTCAGGATAAAGGTTCTTGGTTAGGTTTTTTTTTCAGTAGGAGTTGAACAGATAAAACAAAGTTTCCTCTTTATAGCCACGTAAACGCTTCTACTGGGAAAGCAGAGCTTCAACTAGTTAAAAGGCCCAGCATTTCTTGGCAAGCCCCAGAGTGCCAACGCCCCAACTTTTCACACCCGGAGTGTGCCTGGGGCAATCCATCACTCCTACCACCTGTTGACAAAGGCAGAAAAGCTGAAGGAGCACATCAACATGTCTCTAAGTCTCCCTACAATGCTGGGTTGCAACATTGTCCCACAAACATTCTCATCCCCACAAAAGTAAGTGCATCAAACCTCGTTCAGTGTACTGTAATTGGTATATAGCATAAAAATGTCTAGGATTCTAGTCATATATTCTCACATACTATAATACATGCATGTATATTGATAAAATTGTTGTCTTCATTGCTAGCCAGATAGTCTAAACTACTTATTAAAAGATAGCAATTTTTATTTTACATTCTCAAAAGAAACTTTACAGCAGTAGTTTCTCTCTAGAGTTAAAACTACTTTGAGGAGGTAAACTACTGGCATCCCTATAGCTTCTACTTTGCTTTAAAAATTTTCAGTTAAGAGTCAAGGATTATATTTTATATTATATTCTGAGTATAATATTAGTTTCCTTCTCTCACTAATCATATTAGCCCACTAAATATGTATGATTCAATTAATTATGCAAATACTGTAGTCCTGGGTGTTTTGTTTGGTGTTTTTACTACATTTTGATTCTACTAATTATAGACTACAGGGTGAGAATATTTGCAACATGTGAATAACTGTTGAAGACATAAAATAATAAGTTCACCTGCTGAGTAGATTACTACTTCTTGCTTGCTAAGCAAGTAATATACTATGTAGATCCATACCTGCATATTTTACCAGATGTAGAATAGGTAATTTCCTTTCCAAAGACCAAACAATATCTTGGCAGGTCATTCCTTAAGCAAATTGAATTTTGCTAGCCATCTTTCCTCCAAGGCAAGTTCATAGCTGTAAAATGGCCATCTTCATTACAATGTTTCCCAGAGCGTAAAATACTTCCCAAAACCCTCAGAATAGTCTTCTCTGTTATTAGAATCCTAGGTGATAACATAATCTCTACAGTGTCAGCATTAAATGCTTTGGTACATTCATAGTGCTGAAAAACTGACTTAAAACAGTCATGTAAGTATCATATTATCAAGGAAATTTTGAAGAGTCCAAAAACCTTCTCCCTTCTAAATTATATATAGCTTGTAAAATTGATTGAACAGTTATACATTTCCAGGTTAGGTTTTCAAAGACAGAGAGCTGCTGTGAGCAAGTGTGTGGGTGAATTTGGCACTAAGAAAAAACAAGAAAAAGTACGAGAAAGAAACTCTGCCTCTCAGAAATACAAATCAAACTATCAAATACTATATAGATACAACCTGAAACCCTATGTACTCTACATGGTGCTATTACTCCAGAAATAAATGTGGAATCCTGAGACTGAATTCTGGTACTGTCCTGAAGGCTTTTAACTGAAATGTGTGACATAAGCACTGTTATTTCTCTTGATTATTAAACTTACAAAGAAAAGCAAAGGGTGCCCTTCCATTTTCTGTTTGAATTTCAATTAAAATGAAAGGGTTAAAACTGTCATTTTAAAACCACACGCATGGATTTTCTGGGAGTCCAAATAAAGGTAAAAGATTTTAGGCCACATATTCTCTCTGACAAGAGTGAAGGTTAATACTTTATGTTATAGGACACTCTACCCTCAGCATCACCTACAGCAGGTACTTGTAAGTTAATATTATGACCAATTAAGGAAAATTAATACAAATGATAGGACATATGGCTCTGGCAGACATTTGGTTAGAATGCATGATTGGTCACAGAGCAACATGAAGCCAGCTAGAGAATTAATTTCAGTTAGGAAGATTCTTATAACTCTACTGAGTTCTCTGTTCAAGGTCTCACAGCTTGTACAAGATTTATCAGACGTACAATAGCAATTACCATAGTATTAAGAAAGAGTAAATTCAGATGTTCACACTATGCTAGATCTGCTGTAACAGTAGGAGGCCTTCTTGGTACAAACAATTAGTACTGAATGTGGGGGGTTTTTTTTGTTGAAAAAATAGTAACTAATTCTGTGCCATAATTGGTTTGCTGCTGCCTCCTAGATATTACCACTTTTAGATAGTTCAAGCACCAGGCATCACAGAAAATCAATCAGAACTGACTTTTTTCAGAGGAAATCTTTGAATCTCAGAGTTAAAATCGAGGGAAAAGGTAATCTCTTTTGGCCTAGTGCTGAGGGAAAAGCCACAGGGTCTGCTCTGTTATCAAAATAATCTGAGAAACACTGTCAAAATAACCTCTGTAGGATCTTTCTCTATGAAAGACTTTTACCAGCAAATTTTCTCTTGTCATTTATTGTTCTCCAGAGCTAATTGTGTAACACCATATTCCATAGTTAATATTGCTATCAAGCATGGTCTTGGTGCTGCTGCAATTACAGACAGTATTAAACCAGTTAATTTGTTGGGTGAACTGCATAACAATGGAAAGTTCTTAGTACTTCAGAGAATTGCTTCCTATATCTATGACCTTAGTGCAAATTGGAATGCCTTTTTCTGTCTACTACAGACTACATTAATAGAGTCTGAAAGTATTGGTATGTTTTGGAAGGTATCACTTATGTTCTAGGGAAATTTGAAACCCGTTTCATTAAATCCGATGAAAGGCCTATTAGACATAATATCCATTCTTTGATCATAGCAAATAGCAGAAATTTGCAGAAAGCATTATGAATTGAGCAGGTAGGTAGAAATATCAGTTCTCTGGTGAGAACAGTATCCTGTGTTATATCCATCTGAAGTTCAAAGATTCCATAAATCACAGGCCATATTTTTGTGTTTAGAGGTCTGGTGTGGATTTTCTTTAGCAAACTTTAGCTGAATTTTGAAGTCTTGAAAATATGTAGCACTCACAATGTCCTTCAGGAAGGATTTCCTTGCCTTACTTACATAAAGAGACAAAAACCTTTTTTGTTTTTTTTGCTTGTTTTGAATTATCTCCTGCTAGTTTTTGTTTCAGGTTTCTATCTTTATTGCTCTTAAATAAATGAGACACTGTCATGTTTGTGTGAAACCATTAAACATAATCTTTTTGACTGTACTAGAAGAAGGATCACAGCATCACACCTGTGGTGTATTAAAAAAAATATGTGCTTATTTGCAACATGGTTTGGACTCATAAATAATCATTTAGGTACAAAGCACAGCAAGAAACATGTACCTCATTTGACAGTAAATCAATAATAAATCTTGATGTCTTCGATACCATTAAAAAGCTATCTTATTTCTTCTCCATGTCTTACTTCAACTACCAGGTTTCTGTTTTCTTGCCTACTATTTTTACTTGAGTGTAACCAGGTGATGGATTTGTTGTCCTTTATTCTGATGATAATGACATCTACTGACGCTGGCATTGCTTTTGCTAAGGAGATTAATATACATGAGGCTCTGTGGTTTGTCTTTGCACTATGAAATTACTGAAATAGCCATCCATCACTGATCCATGTTCTATGAAGCTTACTTTGGATGTATCAATGCCGCAGTTATGCTACAGAGGCAGTTAAACATTATACAGCATCTTTTAGGAACTGCGCGACAGTACTAATTTCTGATTAACTGTGGACAGTTCTGTCTCTCTGCTTCAATAATTGATTCTAATCAGTGAAAATAGGCCCCTGCCATTCCCAGAAATGTGAATCATCAGCATATGCCTTTTGTCCAAGAGTCTTCCTTTTATAGTAATAAAAGCAATGTGAAGAAAGATGTAAAGTGCTCTTATGTGGAAATTTTTACATTTTGGGTTTGTTAAACCCTCTTTTGTGCAGGAACTGTTCCTGCAGAATTTGCATGTTTGGTGTGGGTTTTTTTTGGGTTTTTTTTTGTTGTTTTGTTTGGGGTTTTGAACCTTTTTGATGTTGTTTTTTGGGGTTTTTTTGTTGTGTTGTTGCTGTTGTTGTTGTTGTTTGGGTATTTTGTTTGTTTTTTTGTTGGGTTAGGTTTTTTGTTTGTTTGTTTTCAGGCACTAGCAGGGTTTCCCAGGACTTAGTATTTGGGCCAGTCCTGTTTCATATCTTTATTAATGATGTGGATAAAGGGATCAAGTATACCTCCAGTAAGTTCACAGACAATGGTAAGTTGTGTGGGAGTGTTGATCTGCTGGAGCATAGGAAGGCTTTGCAAAGGGATCTGCACAGTCTGGATCCATGGGCTGAGGCCAATGGCATGAGTCTCTTGCTGTCTCTGCTTCTCAGCTTCTTAGAAAGAAAATCCGGAATGTAGTAGGAAACACAAAACAAGTCTTATTTCCCTGCAAACTTACCATGGGCTTCTTAATGTAATGAATAACTGACTAACATATATACTGTACATCTGAAGAGCAGGAAAATGCAGTCTCTGAGAGGAGGATGACCAGCTGTTTTCTGTTTGTAGCAGCCAGATACTCAGAAAAATTAGAGTCCACTTTATATTCAAAAGAACACACTCAGACCTTAATCTGTGTACAAGTTGCCAGTAGTTCTGAGCTGCATTGTCTCTGAACACTGAGAAAAATGCTATGTCTCTGGCAAACAAAGTACTCCTAAAGGTATAGAACAGTACTGTCACTGCCCCATGCAGAAAATATCAAGGTATTTTCCCTTCCCTATTCCTCACACCATGCACAAGGCAGTTTGAACAGGAGAGAGGAGTTCTGTGCACTTTATTTACTGGTTCCTCCACAAAGTGTCAGGAATCTGCTGTATTTAGTTGCCACAAAATCTATCTCAATAAAGCTAAATGAAAAATTTCACTGAGAATTTTGTGTTCATTTGTGTTCTGTTTCTGATATTTGACTTCCCATTTTCACAATTTAATTCCTATGGTTTTTTTATAAAAGTAATTTCTTAGATGTTTATAACTTTGGTAAAATTCCTCTGTTTGGAGGAATTTTAAACACTTAAATCTTATGAGCTGGTTTCATTGAGAAGCAGCTACTGTCCAGTTCTTTGTAACAGAGAGATGATTTCAAAGTCTTTAGTCTGAAAGCAGATAGTAGAAAGTAAAGCACAGTAGAATTTCAGCCACAGTAGAATTTGAGGATTTAGCCCCCATGTTGGACTGTATAAGCTAAATTTTCTGCTAAGTTAGGAGCTCTCATCCTTACTCTCCTCCAAATAAGATACTGATTAGCTACTCTGTTTCATTTTTCTCCATGCCTGTGAGATACTTGTGTTTAAAAAATTATCCTTCTGGAAAGGCTGGGAGTCTACTTACCAGTATATATACCTATGCTCAAAATTTCATTCCAAAGAAGGGCTTGTCTTTAATTAGGAGCCAAAACAAATTTGGAACACTTTACATAGAATCAAATATCTCAGACTGGAAGAGTCCCAATAGTAAGGGTCAATAAGTCCAAATCCCGGCTATTTGCAGGACTGCCTGAAACTAATCCATATGACTAAAAGTGTTGTCCAGACACCTCTTGAATTCTGACAGACTTGGTGCTGTGACTTCCCTGGGGATCCTGTTCCAGTGACTGGCCATCCTTTTAGTGAAGAATCCTAATCTCCAACATGAGCTTCCTCTGACACAGTTTCATTCCATTCCATCATGCCCTGTTGGTGATCACCAGAGTGAGGAGATCAGCACATTCCCTCTGCTGCCCCTCTTGAGGACATGGCACATTTGTGAAGAGGTCACCCCCCAGCCTTTTCCTCTCCAAGCTGAACAAGACAGGCGGTCCCAGTAAACACATTATCTCTGAAAATATCCTCATAGGTTGGAAAATTGCAAACATATATCTCAGTTTAACTGTTTAACACTGAGATATTTTGTTGTGCAGTAGATTTCAACAGCTACCTTTTACAAAATCCCTTCCTTACTGCCACATCCCTGACTAGAAGGCAGGGATACAGGGGCAGATCATCCCAATGTCACAGGAGATGGAGGTTAAAGGAAATAGAATACTTTTTATACTATTCAAATACTGATAATGTAGAGTGCAGGACTGTAATAGAGGCAGAAGAAAGTGATACAACATGGAAGATAAGTCATCTTTGTGATGGAATTCTTACTAGAGTGATGTACTAGAGAAAGTATGCCAAGCATACACCACATGAAATAGGGATATATGCAACTATTTCCATGCAATGGAAAATTAGTCTATATTGCCAAAAACTATAGAAAGACAACTAATCCAAGTTGAATAAAGCATCTACCATTAAATTTGGAAGAACTTAACCATAACTTCCTTTGCATCTGTAATTTGTTGCCTTTCATTACATAAATTTCTAAAAGTTAATTGCAAAATCTTCTGGGTTTTCCTCCTGAAAATTCAGAAGATACTTGCCTTAAATATTTGACATTCTTTATTTCCTTGTGAGTCATCATGAGCATCAGTGACACAAAATTAATAAAGATAGATAAAAAATTGTATAAGGAATTGCTAGAGCTAGCAACAAAAGATACCATCTGAAACACAATGTCATAGCACTTGTACATGGTAAAGGAAAGGAGGATGCTGGGAGAGGTGAAATAAACCTGGGATAAGCAGTTAATGGAAACTCTATTGGGATTATTTCCACTAATTTTCCCATACACCATTATTTGAAATTGTGCACAAATCAAACATTTTCCTTTGGTTCTTCATTCTGCCAAAAACTAAGCTGTAACAAAATAAGATTCTGTTTTGTGTTTTTAGTCCAAACAAATCTATAATGAATTTCTAAAGGGAAAGAGAGAATGGCTGAAAATTGCAAACCTATAGGACGACAAAACTGTTATGCTGTCTTTTGAGTCCCATGACAGGTTAAATTGTATCTGTGTCTCTAAGTATCCAGTTTAAGGTTTTGCTCAGCACTGCTGTGGAAAGGCATCTCATCTAGGTGATCCAAGGGATAAATAAAGTAACCCAACTCAGTTATCTTTCACATACTCTTAAAAACTGTGTAAGTAAACCTTCCACTTGTATATATATAGAAGGTTTGTAGCAATTTCATGCTCAGATAGTTTGAGTGTTCTGTCCTTTGATGGAAGCTTCAAGTGAGACCCATTTTTGCTCATGCAAAATTATTTTCTTGTCTTTCTTCTCAGATATGTATTAGTTCATGGTCACAGTCTTTTTGCTGCATTGATTCATCAACCTTTCATTTTAGCTTTGGAGATACTTCCAGTAATCCCTGCAAAATGTGTGGTGTCAAAAACAGGTGTGTTAGTGCTCCCTTTGTTCAGCTCTTTGCTTGCATCCTTTTGCAGCACGAAGACATAAGAGCTTTAGCAGCATAAATATTTTATATGAGCACTGTCCTTCTTTACTTTCTGATGTTATTTTTGTACTAGTTCACTTCCATATGGAGTATTTGGGGATGACATCAACTACAAAACATTACAAGCACAGGACTGTGATTTAACAGATAATAGTGTAGGCTCCTGGAATCAAACCTGCCCCAATCACCACCTTTTACTTTCCATCAGGACACCAAAGCTAGAGAATTACACCCTTTTTTCCCCCCATAAATTAAAGGAAATCAGATATCATTATACATCTATTGTGCGATTCATTTATTGTAATTAGAGCCAGGCATCATAAAAAATGACCTTACTGAAGGCATTTGAATTGTGGAAAGAGATTACCTATTGCATGGGGGGAAGGTGATGAAAGATGATGACCATATCTTAACAATGGGTTGGACCAAAACCAGAGAGAGGAAAAACCTGAAGTGTATGCTCCTGAAATGTTCTGGGTATATACTAAATTTGTATTGTATTTATAATAGTTTTTCAAGTTACCAATATTTTTTTTAAATTTTTGAGAAGAAATGTATGAATTTTTATTCCTCAAGTTCTCAATAAAGTGTGTGTAGCTGCTCATGAAGAACATGAAAAAAACAACATCATTTAAATCAACAAAAGAACATCATTAAAATCAACAAAACCAAGAAATATCATTTAAGATACAGACAATTTTCTCAAAACTTGAAACTTAAAATATTTCAGGAAATAATTTCTAATTCTATCAATTACTAAGTATTTCAATGAGCTTGCCTGTGTGTGAAAACTGTATTTTCACAACTAGAACGTAATTATATTATGTCAAAACACATTTTAAATTCATCTCTATCTATTTCAGGCGTTTTCTTATTTTCTTTTGTTAGTCTGTATTTTTGCAAGGGGAAATCTGACAGGTGTCTCACACAATGTTTTTTTCAGATGCATGACAGTGCAAAAGGACCACGGATGTCAAAATGGTGCCATTATGGAAACAAATTCTATATCTCCGTATCTTAACAATGGGTTAAGATACGGTCATCAAAACCAGAGAGAAGAAAAACCTGAAGTGTATGCTCCTGAAATGTTCTGGGTATATACTAAATTTGTATTGTATTTATAATAGTTTTTCAAGTTACCAATATTTTTTTTAAATTTTTGAGAAGAAATGTATGAATTTTTATTCCTCAAGTTCTCAATAAAGTGTGTGTAGCTGCTCATGAAGAACATGAAAAAAACAACATCATTTAAATCAACAAAAGAACATCATTAAAATCAACAAAACCAAGAAATATCATTTAAGATACAGACAATTTTCTCAAAACTTGAAACTTAAAATATTTCAGGAAATAATTTCTAATTCTATCAATTACTAAGTATTTCAATGAGCTTGCCTGTGTGTGAAAACTGTATTTTCACAACTAGAACGTAATTATATTATGTCAAAACACATTTTAAATTCATCTCTATCTATTTCAGGCGTTTTCTTATTTTCTTTTGTTAGTCTGTATTTTTGCAAGGGGAAATCTGACAGGTGTCTCACACAATGTTTTTTTCAGATGCATGACACTGCAAAAGGACCACGGATGTCAAAATGGTGCCATTATGGAAACAAATTCTATATCTCCAGTGGAAAAACCCCTCGCATATTTTTTTTGCTCAAAACCACTGCCTGCCTGTCTGCTCCAGCTTGCCCTGAATAATCTCTTAAATTTCCACTGCGTCTGAGATAGCCTTATGTCTTCACAAATCAGTGTGCTGAGATTCAGTACATTTTACCCTGGGTGCATTTATCTTATAACAACAACTTCCTGTTGTGAAGAAGAACTAAGGGGAACCATTTGTCTATGTGCAGTTAAGAGCTTGAACACAGATTGTACCACTCTCAGAGCCCTTACTTGTTTGTGAGCAAAGCCCCAGCTTCGCAAATTGTGACTTCTCTTTTTATAGTGTAATTTGGGAAAAAAATGTTGGTGAGTTGTTTCTTAATTTACTGTACTTATTATATTCTACCACCAGCTGCCAAATAATTTGTAGAGATGCATTATCTTTTTGTGAATGTGCCCTAAGAGAGATACAAATGTAGAAAGGCGGTTTGTTAAGTGTATGACAAAGAAAAACAAACACTGTCTTCTGGAAAGCAATTAAAATAGACCATCTCTCTTGGGTAAGGATTAATTAGAGAAGAAGTAAAAGTAGCATTTTTATTTAACCTCAGGAAAAAAAAAATCAATAATTAATACAATACTCTCAGTACAATACAAATCAATTTCATGTTTAATTACATATGTTAAGCATAGTTCAGTGCAATTTAATATCCAGATCCTCCTCCAGGATGGCCTTTCAGACATCTGCAAACATTTCTATGCCCACAGTTTTGATTGATTTAGACTTCTCTTGATTTCAGCTTCTTAACTCAAAACTGTGGTGCTTCTGATTCAGACACCTGAGTTTATCTCATTGATTCAGTCTTGGCTCTTGGCATGTGGAAGGGAATCCATAGGTATTTGTCTGCCTAATTCCTCTGTGCTTTATTAGACTTCCCACAATATATGCCAGGGTGACTAAAACGTCAACTGTTCAGGAAAAAGAAATGGTGATAATGTACTTCGTAGAACACTACAAGAGTACTCACTGACAGAAGAGCTCTGAGCTTCTTTTCTTGGTTATTTCACATAAATTAGGCCAAGGTGTTTGTAGTACCAGTTTTGCAAAGCTTGAGAGGTCTTCTATGGGGAAAATCAAACTAGTATTTGGGGGGAGGATGGGATATGTTGAATTCTTTTGAGTGCAAATTCAGAAACCTGTTAGTTTGAATAGGCAGCATAGATTTAAAAGCAGAATGGATGTGAACATAAAACAAATAAAATCAATACATCTGAGGGCCCAAAAAGAAATTAAATGAGGTTTACATGAGGTGCATCTCCAGTAGAGTTCTTGGATAGTTTTGCAGCACAATTTCCAAGACGAATCACTATTCCTTAGGAGAATATAAGCTGACTTTTGTTTCTGTTTATTTGAAGAAGTTGTTGCTCAATATTCTAGATTCAGATGCAACAATCTCCTTCAGAGACAATACCAAATGGCATCACAGAATGCATCAATGAATATTGACAGTAAAAACCTGAACACATTGGAATCTGATATGCTTTTAGTTCAGGAGTGGGACTTGATGATCCTTGTGGAACCCTTCCAACTCAGGATATTCTAAGATTTTATGAAACATCACTTTGTATAAAACAATTTTTTTTTTTTTTTTTTTTTTTTTTTTTTTTTTTTTTTTTTGCTTTTGGATGCAGAGTGACTGAAGAAAGGGTATATAGACTCCTAAATAAAAAAAAAATTGACAAATTAATTTTAAAATTGTACGGTATTATTAATCATCAATACCCAAATAACCTTCATGTAACACTTAAATTTTACTGTTTTGCTCTAGAAGGTAATGGTACTTTTGTTGTTCCACTGCTGTAATAATACTTATATTACTAACAAAGATCTTTGCTTTTTAGGGAAATATCATCTATATATGTATGAAAAGTATTTCGTTACAGTGATGACTTTTAAAACCTAATTAGAAAGTTAAAGCCAGACCAGAGCAACTCTATTACTTTGTATTTCTTTTAATGAAATTTTTTTTCTCCTTATATTTCATTTCCATTGAGCCCAAATATAATGAGGGTGGTAAGAAGGCTTATTATTCTCTATATCTCAGTAATTAATTATCATAACTTTATTAGTGATGATTTAGAATACATCTCATTATTTTGAATCACTAATGTAATTAGTGTCAATATGATTTCTGGCAGGTGAACTCCTGGTTTAGCAAAGTCTTAACAGTTGTTTTTTTCTTTAATAGCTTAATGTTTTCCTCCTTGTAATTCTTTACACATGTTTTCTTTCATATTTACTTCATTGATAACTACAAAAATCAAAAAAAAAACCCATTTAGATAGCTGATTTTGCTAATAAGGAAATATTCCTGTGACAACAATTTCATCAATGACCCATTGAAAAAGAACCCATTAACAACTCTTGCAAAGAAACTTTTTTAGCTGTAATACTTATAAGTAAATTTTCAAAACAACTCTTTTTTTTCCTTGGTTGTTTTTTTCCATCTCAAGTCAAAAATAGATGCTATTTCACAATTATGTCATCATGATAAATAAAAAAGGAGGCTGATTCTCTCACTTGATATTCAGTCTGCGTAGTTCCACAGAATTTTGCAGAATAGCTAAGGTTGGAAGAGACCTCTGGAGATCACTAGACCAACCTCCCTGCTCAGTGTCCACCAGAGCACGTAACTTGGGATTGCCTTCCAAGCAAAAAGGAGACAAATGCTACACTAGTCAAATCAGAAAGCAATGAACCAATTGTCTGAATTTCTAAAATATTACATCATTATTTTTCTAATGAGGCACCTTTTTCCTTCCTGCACTGATCCATGGAATGAAGGAATACATTTAGAAAAAATCCACTGTCAATCACATGGGAGCTTCATATCTCAGTAATTCAGCTATAACTGGCCTACAGTACAGGTATGCTTTGCACATGTAGCTCGTGTCTGCACTGGTGAGGTAAGTAGTGTCAGTGAACAGATGAAGTGGCCCATAGGATGATTTTTGGCTTGCCCAATTGTCCTGGTCCCAACTTTCCCACAAGGCGGAGGAGTTGGCCCTGTCAATGGACTTTCCCAGTGGTCAGTGTGGATGAGACTGATCTGTCATGGGGTCAAAAGGGAGCTTAAATGACAGATACTGCTGTTGTGTGAAAGGTATTCTCAGTGTCATATAACAAACATCTCAGTTAACACACCACTAAGCTTGAGAAGAAATATTATTTTCCTAATTAATTTAATTTCAGATTCATCAGAATGCTTAGAGAGCAAAGAAGTTCTTGTTCTTTGTCCTGCTCTAATTTTAGTAGCCTGTATTATTATTAGTAGTCTGTCTACTTAATCTTCCTCCTCCAAAGCCAACCAAGCTTTCAAAGGTTGTTTTTTACTCATTGCTATAAAGTAAATTAGAAAGTGTCATCATGATTTCTTCTTGATGTGATGTGAATACCAAAGACTGAAATATATTCGGGTTATATTACTATGTTTGCCTGGAACAAATGAATGGGTTCTTCTCTGTGTAACATAATCAGTCTGACTTTGTTCTCACACCAAATCAGTGGAAGGCAAAGCCTTTGAGAGATCTGCAGGCAAAACCTCTTTTATTCATGACATCATGATACACTGCAATTACACCATATTATAGGGTGAAAACCACTAAAAATATTTTTTTTGTTGAGGGGAGTTGTGGAGGGTTGGGATGTGTGGATTTGCTTGCTTTTTAATAGCCATGTGTTGAGATGGAAAAAAGTAATTTGCTTTCATTGTCTTCTGTATTTATTAGTGTTTCTTTTCAGAAGTTAATACAACAATAATTTAAATATATACATGATCTGGACATTCATTGTTATTATACAGATAAGAAAAAATATTTGTGTAACTGGCCAAAATCAAAATGTAAGATAAGCATTTATTTTTTCTGCATTATAAGACAGAAGACTTTCAAAGCATTATTGTAAGCATTATGTGTTGTGACCAATATATGGTGACAAACAAAGGACAAGAACAGGACAGGAAGGTGAAGGATGCTCAAGACCAACTGCCTCTAGCATTGGTTGACTACATCCTCTGGTTTGTCCAAATAAGTGTTCATTACTAAGTTTTGGTTTTACTTTTACAATTATATAAAGACCTTAAATGTTGCATAAGCTCCCCATCTCTTGTAGAGGTAAATGTCAGACCTATCCTCACACTTTTTCTGCATGAGTTTCTATTATACACATATTGTGTTATTGAGATTTCATTTGTTTTCTCCCTAAAATAATACTGATTTTCTATGGCTAAGTTCTTCATGGCATATTACACTTCAGAATTTGGTTAATGTAATGCACAAAAAGAGCAATCTGGCATTTTTACTATCTCTAAAATAAAACTATATAGTCCATAGCAAAAAAAAAAAAAAAAACAAACAAAACAAACAATAAAACAAGGACACTAACAAAGAAACAAAGAGAGTTATTGATGCAGAACACGGACATCGAGCAAGATGAACTGAGAAAAAGTTCTTCAAACACCTAAAGAAGGAGGAGGAATAAAGACAATTCCTTCAATCATAGCAAATTGCCCCAACAGAGTCCAATTTTTCTCATTTTCACTGTAGGAGTTTGTCACTAAGATTTCCCAGGATTTAAGATAATACTGATCTTAGCCTTAACAAAAAGGAGGATACAACTGTTTCCTATGCTGGAAGTGCACGATAATCCTCTGACTACTTTTGTCTAAAGATTGAATGACACCTTCAACTACAGCATCAGCAGTGTAAAACTGAAGGAACATCTACCACACACTATTGTTCCAGTAACGTGTGCTTTAGTGCCCCTAAGGGTGTATTTATGAGGATAGGCCAAATGATTCCAGAGGAGCTATAACTGTCTTTTAAATCAATGATGCCTGCACTGAGGAGTCCCTAGGCTCTCATTGACACTGCCATGACAAACAGCTCCCTTGACACCTGCACTGAGGGAGATCTTCCATTTTCAATGGTAGACAGGGAACCTGGCCACAGAAACTGGACTACAGCATTGCCTCTGTTAAGATGCAATCACCCCAATATTACCACTGAATGAAAAATTCTGCTAGCAAGTGTAGATTCTGAAAAACTTACTCATCATTCAGTCTGCTTTGTAGCGTGATTAAGGGGAGTAAAAACACTAACAAAAATAATCCTGGGATTTTTAATTAAGCAACATTTTAAAATATGTCCCTCATAAGAAAGAGAAAAAAGGTAATAATATTTTTTAATCCATCTTTCAAAACAGATAGAACAATTATAATTTTGCCTTCTTGGAGCTTATTAAAGCTCTGTCTATTCCCCCTGCTCTGAACTAGCTTAAAGATGCTAAAACACATGCACATGGCACATATGAAGGAATTTTTATGCAAAAGACAAAGGCAGAAGAAATTAGATAAATGCATGTCTCCTAATGGAATAAATTTACTTTCTTTGATAAGATTTGAAAATATGAAGATATGAAAACCATGTTTACACAAAGGCATAAATAAAAATACAGAAGCATTATATATAAAACTACATTATATACATTCAGAAGTGATGCATATCTATTTCGGTACTAGCACCACAATTTTCAACACTACTTGTAGATCTTAATAACAACAGCTGTGATTAATCACATTCTTCAGGAACTACTCAGGAATATTGTACAGCTATAGCTGTGACAAGAGTTGAAAAAAACTATAGTTGTCCATTTAACTTACATTTTGTATTAAATAAGTGTTTTTACTTGCTTGGGGACAGCCTGTAGCTCTGCACATCAAACCGGTGCCTTACCTAGAGCAGGGGATTGACACCTCACTGAAGGGCTGTCACTGAGCCACCATGGGGATCCGCTTCACTTGGATTGGTCTGGAAGCCGCTGCTAAACATGGGGAAGACAAGAACAGGCATGATGAGGACACTGGGAATAGGAACACATCTTTTAAGAACATGACATATTGGAGAGACAAAAATTACACTGTGAAATGCAGGCCTCTGCTGTGTGCACACAGTCTTGGACATCTCAGGTCTTTGTTATAGTCAAAGGTCAGTTAATGTTTCCAAAGTTTCAAGTGGAAGTAAAATATTTGGTTGGGTGCTTTTTTATTATTATTTTTTTTTTTAATATTTCCATGTAGAATTTCAACCAGAAGTATCCAATGTCCCCATACAGGGCTCAGGTCTGCATACTGTTTCAGGCATCTCTGACAGCCAAATATTACTTTTTTTGCTAAACCAGTCAGATATAAGGCCAAGTCTGAAAGTGTATCCTGCAGCCCCCAGCTAAATATCAATGAATAAATTCCACTTATGTCTCATTTCTGTCATAACACCTGGGAGTTAGTATCATCTGTATCCAGACATGACCTTTGCACTGCCAAAATTTAAAGTTACATAACTTTTTCCTCAGGCGACCCCTTCAACTGGTCCTGTTCCTTCTCACAAAATGCACTGCCAGGAAAAATTTCATTAAAAAAAACCTTTAAATTAAATCCTTCCAATTGACAGTATAGACTCTACGGTCAAAAATCTCCTTCAAGAGACTTGGTAAGATTTTCTGAAGAACAGATTTGTGAGCAGTCTAAGCCAATTTTATTGAAGGTACTCTGGCTTGTACAAGTGCATAAATATTATTTGCAAGAGAAACTGAAACTTGAGAACCTACCTCCAAGGTGAACATTGTTATAGTTGTAGTTGGACTGCTGGAGCAGTTTTTGCCCTTCCACCTTCCTAGCAAACATTTATCCTGCAAAGTCAAAAATTTTACACAGAAAACTTCTGTGTAAACAGAATCAAACAAGAATTGTTTGATTTCAGCAAACAACTTAAAATATATTTGCTTGCTTACATAATGGTATAGAATAAAATAATTTTTTTAAAAAAGAATTAATTTTTCACAGCATGCAATTTTCTTCTAGTAAATGTAATTGTCTAAATTATATCTGGAAATTCTATTCATTATAGTCCTACTAAATCAATATCTTTTATGAATCACATACTCTCTAGTAATATGCTTGAAATAATGAATGCTTGTTACTGTAGTGCAAGGAAGAGTGAGTTAAAACCCACTCAGTCAGGTCAAGAATGTTAATATCTCAGATGAATTACTTTTTCTTTTCTTATGACAAATAAAAAGGTAGAGTTAAACTTGCTATTGCAGGGGACATTTAACGGATTAAACTGAAGTTCCTAACCTGGAAGATCTCTTCTTTGGAATCCTAACATGGCTAGATTTGAGAAAAACAGCAAGGCACTGTACAATGTTAGGTTGTTATGTGCATACTTGCAAAAGGAAAATTCATTGCTATATAGCAGTTTGGGGAAGAAAGATAATAAAAGAGTTTAGGTTATCAAATCAAAGTTAAACACATGCAAATCTTGTATGAAGGTCTTCAAAGGCTTTTTCCTCTGACTACCCATGACTAGCTCAGGAACATGTATATAAAATAGGCTGCTTCAGCAAACACCAAATGTGAGTGAAAATTAAGCTCTGACCACTTGAAGTGTCATATCTTTCGTTATTTACTGGCTCCATGCTTGCATTTCAGAACACACAATTTCTCTTGATGGAATTTGTGTATATCACTTTTGCATGGTTTACACACAGCCAAGGCCTTTTCTACTTTGGTGCTGTCATGTTGGTGAGGGGGCTGGGGGGGATGCATGGGAGGCTGGGAGGAGACACAGCCAGGACAAGGGACCCCAGCTGCCCAATGGGATATTCCAAACCATATGACATCATGCTCAGTATATAAAGTGGGGGGAAGAATGAGGAAGGGTTGGGGGTACATTTGGTGATGGAGATTTCTTTCCAAGTAACCAGTATGAGTGATGGGCCCCCTCTCTCCTGGGGATGGCTGAGCACCTGCCTGCCCATAGGAAGCAGTGGATTAATTCCTTGTTTTTCTTTGGTTGTGTGCACAGCTTTTGATTTCCCTATTAAACTGTCTTTATTTCAACACATAAGTTCTCCAGCTTTTGCCTTTCTGGTTTGCTTCCCATGTGAGTAACTGTGAGGTCGCACGGGGCTTGGTTGTTGACTCAGGTAAAACCGTGACAAAAAGCTATCAAATTTACCTGTGAATTTCCATGCTTTTGTGAAGGAAAAACATTATTATACTGACGTAGCTGTAGATATTTTTTAAAGTTATTAGACTTAAACATGCTGGAATAATAGAATTGATTCCTTTCAGCTGTCCATTATATGACTTAGTCTCCTGACTCTTCACCAGCTTAGTTGCCCTGCTCTGGACACCTCCAGCACCTCAATGTCTTTCTTCAATGAGAGGTCAAACACTAAACGCAAGACTCAAGATGTGGCCTCACCAGTGCTGAATACAGGAAGACTGTATTCACTGCCCTGGCCACCCATGCTCACTTCTGGCCCATGTTGCATTCCAAACACCCTGCCCCTAGCCTGTAGTGCTGCCTGGGGTTCTTGTGACTGAAGTGCAGGACCTGCTGCTCTGCTTGTTGAACCATTTGATCTCAGCCCAGGGATCCAGCCTGTCCAGATCCCTCTGTAGAGCCTTCCTTCCCTTCAGCAGATCAACACTTGCACCCAACTTATGTCGTCTGCAAACTGATTGAGTGTGCAATTGACCTCCTCATCCACATTATCTATAAAAACATCAAACAGGACTGGACCCCACACATATCCCTGGGGAATCCAACTAGTGACCAACCACCAACTGGATGCAATTCCTTTCACCACTGCCCTCTGAGTCTGTCGATCCAGGCACTTTTTAACAAGGAGAATAGCACACCTGTCCAAGCCATGGCCTGCCAGCTTCTCCAGAAGAATGCAGTGGGAGAGAGTCAAAGGCTATACTGAATTCCAAGTGGAAGAGGATTCTAAAATTAATGGTTTCTGGTTAATTGTCATCTGGCTATTATACGTAATTATTACAAAATGTTATGTTTAAAAATGGAAAGGAGGGAAGTGTGTAAATCCTGTAAGATTGTAAAGGAGAACAGGAAACTTGGAAATTCAAAGTAGAATTCCTATAGATACTGGAGGACCACATCCAAATACTTTAAAGGAAATTATTTAGGTTTCAGAAACAGTTGGCTAATACAAAGTATTTAAGAATACCAATTAATAAGCATTGATGTTGACCTTAGCCAGAGTTTAAGAGTTTAATAGTGTTTCTTCTCATTCATACACCAAAGAAAAAAATTCCAAGGGCTGATTTAATTGGGCTGCTCGTCTTCTTGAGGGAAGACTGCCTCATATTTCTAAGTGAAATGTATGGTATAAATCTTGTCATCTAAATTTAGCCCTCTAAAAGATAAGTATCTGGTCCAAGATAATCAACCAGTCTGTCATACAGTCAGGAGAAAGTTTCCATCTTAATGATGATTTATTCTATTTATGGTATGCCCTTATTTCAGTACTAAGTAGATATTACTTCAAAAGTCTTCTTCTCTCAGCACTGACTATCTAGAAAATTCAGATCATTCTCTTACTCTAGATATTTCCTTTTTAGTTATACAAAATGTAAAAGAATAAACCTCAATTGAACTAAGTAAAGGCTTTGAACTACTGTCTATTTTCTTGAATCAATCCACGTTTGTACACAACCAAACAGAGAATGCATTGCCAGATCAAAAAATCTTTTCAATCTTCCATTTTTTTTCTCTCTACAGTGATGTTTTCTATGCCTAGTAGAAGCCCTTTCTCACCCCGATAAACAAAAGCCTGAAAGCTGATTCATTGTTTCTCACAGCAAACTCAGTGGATAGCTCAGTATGAATTATACCATTTTTTGTGGAACTATTTTGTGGAACTTCTTTGCATGAGTTGGATGTTTCCTAAATTCAAAGTTACTTTTCATGTACTGAGATTTGGGCTTCTGAGACATTTGTTGCCTGGAGGATAGAAAAGGGATATGGAGAATTCGCCTTGCTTCCCTACTTTCCTCTCATTTATATAAAAAATACTCACAACTGGGTCTCTTCTCTGTTTGCTTTAGTGCAGTGCTTCTGAAACATCTGCCAGAGCTAGAGATTTTGCAGCACCAGTCTTTGATTTATGCCTACATACTGCATTAAACCTGTCACGCATTGGCTTGTGCAATGCTTTCATCAGTCAGCTGCTTAAGCAGAGTCCATCTGTATTCCTGTAAGTGCATCAACTTGTAGGCTATTTCAGAATTTCGGATTTGGTCCTTGACCTCTCAGAGGGATAATCCTGTACTATGAAAGCACAAACTAGTTTTCACATATTGCAATTTCAGGAAATTGGAATTATAATCTCTCACTAGAAATGGCAATTCATATAACATCTAGAAATTAAAGGACAAAAATTGTGAAATGAGACTACACTGGCATTTATGACATTGATGTTTTTTTCTTTCACCTTTTTGGGGGGCTTATCTCAAAATATTTAAATAGATTTTTTTGTGATCAGTTTCTACTGAACTTGGAAAACAAGGTTTTCTACTCTTCAATCTACCATTCACTAAATATGATGCTTGTCTTACTCCTTGATTTTTTGTTTAAATTCTAAATACATATAAGTCATGATTTTGATTTTAACACTGGCATGGTTTTGAAGTCCTATACAGCTCCTATATATTTCTGTTCAGTTGATAAATTTCACAGGCAAACCTAAAAATTATATTGCTTTTTAGAATTGATGCACAACAACAGATATATAAACATTAATTTCAGAATGCCATTATTAACATTTTGCAATCCTTTTTTTCATTTAAAAATCTTCTTATTATCACAATATTGTCCAGGAATATATTTTACTGAATAAAAAATCTGCTTTCAGAGAAATCATCTTGTTCTGTGGACGGAAAATTAAATGTCATGGTCAATCTCGTCTTATTACATTTTCCATTTTAAATGGAAATGTAGCATGGCTATTGAATGAGATAACTTATTTTCAGTATTGAGTCTCAGCTGAGACCTTACAGATAACACTGTTGTTACCAGTACTAAAAACACTACAGCTGTAATTTTTGGGTGCAATACAGTACCACCAAGAAGTTGAACTGATAGAAAGATTTGGCATGAAGAATTTCAGATGGTCAAAGTGTAAGAAAACTTAAATCTACAAGGTGTTTGCAGTTTGAGCAAATAGGGCTAGAAATTTTCTACTGTAAGCAACATTCCAGTTAATCTCATATCAGAGAGTTTCAGTTACTGAGTTCACTGAAAAAAACTGATGCAAACTGAGAACCTTTAGGAGGAATTAAATTAAATCAAGCTAAACACTAGATCTTAGAACAGTCTACGTCTTAGCTATAAAATGCTTACCTCAGGAAATAGGCTGAGAGCACAAGGGATCCTCCATCAGAAAATCATTTAACTGTTCATTCAGCTAGAATGGTGTGAGTCTAGTCACTAAGATTTATACCCACATTTAAAGACCTTATTTAACCAAATACTAGGCATATATTAGTAAATAAAACACTGGGGGAAAATTCATTATTATATTAAAAATAAACAATACCCCCCCCCCCTTAATGCGATGTTTTTTCAACTATTTAGATCAAACAAGGTAGAAAACAGTTCTTCAGAGTACTTCAAAGTACTATAATTTGAAACTACTTTGAAAAACTATGCCAAACTAACCACACCAGGCAGGTCCTATTGCTTATTGAAATATAAAGGCGTGCTGCTCTACCTTTAAAAGCAGTTACCTTTTGAAACATTCTATCCAGATCAAGTTACAGTGTAATTTTATTTTGACTGCCACATTTACAGCAACAGATCATAATCAAGATAAAAGGACAAAATAAAAGGTACTGCAGTGTCACTTGGATTACCCTTTCACAGTAACTCTGACTATGCAAGTATCTTAAGAGCAGTCAAGAAGTATATAATGAAGACAACCTGGTTACTTTTAACTAAGGAAAATCAATGGTAAGGAAAAAAAGTTACTCTGTCTTTAAACTGTGAATATCTTTAAGGTCCCTTCCAACCCAAACCCTTCTGTGATTATATGATTCTATTATATGATTCTATTTGATCATATCTGTTTAATGACCAACCCCTCCCCCCCAAAAAGAACCAAAAAACAAAGCAAAACAAGAAACCGTAAAAAACCACCAAAACGAAAAAACAATTAAAAAAAAAAATCCCACAAAACCCCAAATGTAGCATACTGTTCAATTTTACTTTCTACTGTCAGGTTTAAATTTGATACTGCATAGCACCACTATGAAGAGTCATACCTATCTTTAGGTGAAAATTTGCCTTGTAAGTATGGTGCAAAAGAGCACTGCCAGCTTATAGGGGTTTTTTTCATAAGCTACAGGCTCAGCTGACGGAGTTTTATTACGGATAAAGAATCAGCTCACATTATTTCTACTTCTACTAATCTTGTGGGTGGTAGTAATTAGCAGAGGATTTGGCAGACAGTTGGGGGCAGAACAGTAACCTCTTAAGTGGCCTTACATGATTCTCTAAAGCTCATTTGTCAGAATCATTAAGCTTGTCTGTATAAAGACATCCATTAGCAGAGTCTTGCCCTACTCATGCATCTTTTGAAGCACCTTTGTTAGAGAGTTGCTGTCATGGTTCACACAGAGACACACAAATTAAATCTATTATGGTAATGACTAGGTGTAAAATTAAGAGAGCTAAACCTGAATTTGGTGTTATATGCTGCTTATTCTTGTGTACTACTTGTTCTTTGGAGTTGAAATAAAAGTGTTTTGGAGCAGGAAATGGTTCTTCAGACTGGATTTATGAAATACATAGTACAGAAATGGTTGAGGATGACAACTGCTACCATTGTACAGCAAATGCACTTAAAGTTATCAGTATTTTGCAATGCACATTTGCAACAGAGAGGAGCAAAGAAGACCATCTCCAGCCCATAATCCAATATTAAAAGATTCAGATGCAGTTTCAGTCTATTCCAATAATGAATCATCTGTTAATGAAGAAATTATGAGGGTAAGAGCCAACTGTTGCACAGGAAGTTCTGCCTGAACTTGAGGAAGGACTCCTTTCCTGAGTGGGTGACTGAGCACTAGAAGAGGTTGCTCAGAGAGGTTGTGGACTCTTCATTGCTGAAGATATTCAAGTGCCTGTGCCCTCAAGGACCTGTGCCTTCAAGGATGACCCTGCTTAGGCAGGGAGGTTATACCTGTGGTATATTTTCTGCAAGATCTAAATTCCAGCTACTGGAGAATCAGTGGTGGCCACAGTGCCCCACGTCTAGCTGCCAGAGGTTGGAAGGACAGAGTGGGTATTTGTACAGGCACTAAAAAGTACAAGCAACAGTGCATGGAGGAGAAAATTTGGGCTGCAGATCCCATAGGAAGCAAGGGGAGAAACCAAGGTGTATGGGGATGCAAGTGCAAGCAGTGGGAGAAGGATCTGCCTGGGGGCAGTGCTCTACCTGGGGACACTGCTCCATCTCTGGCAGCCTGTGTGTGAGCCCATGTTGGTGGCCTCTGTGAGTGTGTGTGCTGGAAGAGGGGCACCTCCAGGTCCCGGAGGACTTGAAAATTCTCACAACATTCTTAATTAGGGTTAAATTTAGCTTTCCTTTATTTTTCCACATGTAATCTCTTTCTAGTAAGAATATCAGCAGAACATCATGTCATATAAAAAATGTATGCAGAAAAGAAATTTTCCTAAAGCAAGATAGACATCCAAAATAAAATCAGAGATCACTTAAAACAAAATTACTTATTGCAAGGCTTCTTAAGGCAATAGTAAAGATACAGATACAGGTTCCAAATCACTCTAAGTACAATTTACACTTTTAACTAAGTACAACTTTTTTTAAATGGCAAATATTTCTATTTAATCTATCAATTTATTATCAGTCATTTCAATTTATTTGGTCTTTATTCTGTCATCCCAGCAAGCAAATACAGAAGAATGCTCAAGATAAAGTCACTAACTAATTACTTCTGGACCTGAAAGTGGCATTTTTTAAACCATATGAATGTTTTGGTTCCCATTTCAATGGGGCAGACCGGGTACTTTAGAAAAATATCTGGTTGTCACAGATAAATATTAAATTATTGGACACTTAAGGGTTCAGAGCATTTAATTAATATCTTGATGAATATCAGCAATATGTAGTTGTGCTTTTGAACTTTTAAAAATGGAACTTAAAAGGATTAATTCTCTCCACTGCAGAGTACTACTTCATAAAGTTCCAGTAAATGCATTTAAATAAGAGGAATATATCAAGGAGAGTAATTTATAACTGATATTTTGAACATCTCATATATTAATTGCCGGGCAGTAGTTCAGACATCAACTGACAACAGTTTCATTAACTTTTTGAGAAACACAGACATTTTATACCGTATATTAAAAGTATATTAAATCAATTGTCTGGGGAGGGACAAAATGTTATAAAGAAACAATTAAGTGATAAATCATGAAATAAATTGATCAAGAATGTATTTGATCATAAAACCTGATCTTTCATAATATATTGAAGAAATATTGTCAGTGAACTTACTTATTCATTATGGGCATGGTATTATTTTCTGATTTGGGAAGGACTGTGAGGTATCAGATCCTTAAAATTTTATGGTTTTTTCTAGAAAGAGGAAATAGTTTTCAATTATTGATACTCCCTTGGGATTGGGCCTAGCATATTATCCCATAATATGATTTATTTATTTGATTAATAAATTAATCAAAACAGCTCAAATTTTACAAAAGAGGGTGGGACTTAATACTCATTGACCTCAAATATCAATCAATTATTTTAGAAAATACATTTTAAATTATCATTCTCTGATCTCATAAGGTACCAGTATCTAAGGGCATGCATTAGACTAGCAAGTCTGTGTGTAGGTTGGATTCAGTACTATGACTTTTATGAACAAGTTTCTAATGTTCAAGGTCAGGTTGGATGGGGCCTTGAGCAACCCAATCTTGTGAAAGATGCTCCTGCTAATGGCAGGGTGGTTGAACTAAATGATCTTTAAAGATTCCAACCATTCTATGGTTTATGATAATGCTGGAGCCCTGGCTACAAGCAAGCCTCCATCTCTGGACAACAAGTCCTCGAATCCTGCCTGGTCCTGACAATTCAGTCACAGTGGGAATCCTGTCAGAATATGGGAGATATGCTAGGGCATGCATTAGATCCTTGAAAAACAGCCTTGCCTTTCTTCTGTAGTTTCTGTCTAGCCTCCCTCGACAGCATAAAGAAGTAGTAGTTTAAAAGTAGTATTTGTTTAAAAGAAACATATCTGTAAGGGAAAATGAGTTTTCTTATTTTCCTGAACAGTTATTAGTTACTTAACAGTAATGTCACATTCATCTTACCAAAATTTAGTCTGTTGACTAAAGCAGAATTAAAACAAAACCATTTTTATATGTTAACCAGCAGTATCATATTACAGTTTTCTAAGACTCTCTGCAATGCTACTTTGAACTTGCAGTTTTAATCCAATTATCTCAAATGGCATTATTAACAGTTATGATAACATGCAGTGAAACCTTTTTGTTTCCTAAGTGTAGAATTTGCAAAATGAATATTAAATAAGTTGACCATTACTTGCCAAAATTCCTCCATCAGATGTGATGCTAGTGCCGATGTGCAGTGCTTTGAGTACAAGGAATCCTACAGTTTAAGGAATTGAATATTCCTGACACTGAGCTGATGGACTCATTTTGCACCAGAAGAATGTGAAATAATGATAAATCCAAATAATATTACATTTCCTTTGTATTCCAGGACATGGGAGAATACAGATATTGGAGGACCATAAGAAGAAATGTGAAACAAAATCTCAGTTTTAATAGGGACATTGAGTAACACCCAAACATGAATGTAGGGATATCTTCAATCATTTTGTGATATCATTTAGTTCAGTAGGAGTCTGAACCTGCCTGACTCTCACTTCAAAAACTGTCTTGAACAATCAAAATTTTAGAAACACGTGATTGCCAAAGATGCATAATCCCACATCTTTCATTGTTTTGAGACACTAATGAGTGACCAGAGATGAATCAAAGTGCCCTGCTGAAACATGTGCTCCCACACCTGTAGCAGAGGAACAGAGGGAAGAAGCCTGTGGTGGTACACCATTTCATTTAAAAAAGATTTAGGCCAGAATTAGCATTGAATTATAATGGTTTTCAAGGCTCATATCCTATTATTGTAGTAACAGTGACCATGTTTTCATAAATTGAGTTCTGTCTTCAAAATATCTTAGTTTTTCCTGTTTCACATTCCTCCTGAAAAAGCTTTTCCCACACTGAACATCCTTTTGCCAAATAAAAGCAAATATTTTTTAAAATAAACTTATTTCCAGAAAAATTACCATCCCTTTTTTCACATTTTTCAAGATTTTCTCTAATAAACCAGACTTAACTTTCCTTGAAAATTTAAATGTTCACAGTTAAGTTCAAGATGTTTTAACAACTTGCCCATTTGTACTTTGATGTTTTATCTGTATAAATACCATTTACTTCTCAGGTGGAAATGGCTATCTCACATATATTAGCCATCGCCTTCCACTGAAATCCACCACTTAAAACTACATCCCTTATGTCACATTTCCCTTTACCACACCAAGCACTGAAATGTGATTTGTACATTTCCATCCAATTGTATGGCATTAGAGTTATTCCAAAGAGGTGAAGATGGGAAATGTCTTAAACACATCCATAAAAAGTATTAGTATTTCTAGCTGACTAGAACAAAAGCTGATTTAAAATTGCCACCATTTTGGAAGATTTAGATTGTCTAGGGCTGCTGTAGTTGTTAGTAGAGAAATTGTTTTTCATAAGAAATCAGTAAGTTTGTAACAGTTGCAGAGGTGTTTCTACTGAGCAAACAGCAACTTAATAAATGCACATAGTAATAACATTTCATGTACTGCTATCCAATTTTGCATCTTCTCTTCTAATAGCCATTTCATATTCTAAATTATATTTGTGAGCAAGAACCTCTGCCTTCTAAGTATTGTTACAGAAAATCACATCAATTATATCACCCACAAGGAACTTCGTGAAGTTTATTGAAGAAGAAAGTCTAAACTATTCCTATAGGTACACATTTATATTGCACTCTCTAATCCAATGTAGCTGCCAGCACTGTTAATTTACTTCAAAAATAAAGAGTGATCATATTACTTAAAGAAAAACAGCAATGGGGCTTTATGTTATTGCTAACAGACTCAGATATATTAAGATATAAAGACAGGTAATACAAAATCCTAAAAGGGGGGGAAAATCAATTAATTGAATTACAGAAGCCTATAATTAGGAGAAAATAAGATACTTTTAAAATGCAAATATATTCCAAAACTAGTCAGAACAGATCAGAAGCTGAAAATGAACCATGTTCCATTAGAACAGAGGCCCACTCTTCCCTCAAGAGGTGTGGCACCATGTGATGTCAAAAAACCTATACCTATTGGTAGAAAATATTTCCACTTCTTGCCTGAATAACATCAAACCTACCTCAGAAATGTGGGCTTTTTAAACTTGTGAAGTTATCGGAAAACCTGCTCATATTCCCTTAAATTGTTTCATAACCGCCTCTGTTCCTCATTGACTATCATGGTTTTGTAGACTTAGAAATTACTTTTCCTAATCAGCTGCTCATCCTTACTTGCCATTGTCCCAGATGTAGCATTTAGGACAATTAGGGCTATTTCACAGACCAGTTCTGGTGACAATGTGTTTCATTATCATGAAAGCAATGATGATGTCATAAGCGTTGAAGATGAACATTACTGAAAGAATCAGACAAAACACAGAGATATTTAATCAGCAATGAGGAGAAAAGTAATTCAGAAAAGGACACAATGTCTTCAAATGAGGCTTGGAAATTGCATTTTATTTTCTAAAAAGTGTACTGGAGTACAGAATTTTCCATTAAATAGAAACCCAGGAGAAACATCCCCTGCAGTTGATCTGAACAGACAAGTAAAAACAGCCCAATCTGACAATGAATTTCTAATCAGTGACCTGACAGTTTGTTTTTTACTTGCCACAGATGTTTTTTGTAGCATTTTCTGCATATTCAAGATCAGCTGTGTCTGTGATTTTGCATATATTAACAAAACAATCTTTTTCCGATTGCACTTCAGAATGGAACTTAGGAAGAAGGGAAAAAGTGCAGCAGGGAAACTGAACATGTTTGCCTTGCCAAATGTCTTTTCCTATGTTAGTGATTAGGAATAAACCTCTTTGATTATTGATTAGGAATAAAATCTCTTTTACACAGCTAGCTTTTGTTCTTCTATTATACAACAAACTTTCAGTCAGGAGAATAAAGCTAAAATTCTATCTGCAGTAACCAGTCCTCATTTGTGTTTTGTCATGAAAGCCCCTACAGGTTTACCTAACCAAATCCGGACCTTCTGATTCCTGTTAAGCCTAAAATATTAAAAATCCTTCCAGCACACTCTCTGAAAGATATATGTGTGTCTATAAGACTACAGAATCCATTGTGAGTTAAGAATCACACAGAAATAGTTAAGTGGCACCATGAAACATCTATCCAAGTTCAACATGCACTTCAGCAACAGTCTGAGGTCAATTTTCCCATTTCAGATTCTAAAACGAGGCTGTGTCCAAAAGTGACACAGTTTTGTTAGGGTATTTTCATTGTGTGAAGAGAAAAAAAATATTCCTTCTCTCTACAAACCATACATCTCATAAATTTTATACCTCTCTGGGTACAATACTACCTCTTTTATAATATATTCCTTCTCCCTACAAACCATACATCTCATAATTTTTTATACCTCTCTGGGTACAATACTACCTCTTTTATAATTTAAACTTCCAAACACAGAATTAGATTCACATAATGAATAATTAACCAAATGCGAGACCCCACCTGCTGCATCCAGCTCTGACATTCCCACCACAGAAAGGACATAGATCTTTTGGAACAAGTCCATAGGAGGCTCACCAAGATGATTAGAGGGAAGGAGCACCTGTCCTGTGAGGAAAGGCTGAGAGAATTAGATTGCTGGGCCTGGAAAAGAGGGGGGACCTAATTGAGGGGGGACCTAATTCTGGTCTTCAAGTACCTGAAGGGAGCCTATAAGACAGATGGAGAGGGACTATTTACAAAAGCATGAAGTGACAGGACATGGGGAGAATGGATTAAAACTGAAACAGAGTAGTTATATACTATATATAAGGAGGAAACTCTTTACCATTATGAGGGTGGTGCGGTACAGGAACAGATTGCCCAGAGATGCTGTGGATGCCTCATCCCTGGAAATGTTTAAGGGCAGGTTGGATGGAGTTCAGATCAACTTGATCTAGTGGTAGGTGGTCACAGCAGTGGGAATGGAAGTGAGTGATCTCTAATGTCCCTTCCAACCCAAGCCATTCTATGGCTCTTATTTATGAATAAATGTAATTGTCAGAGTATAGTACAATCTGCAAAAATCCAGATTGATCCTCTGACTGTCTGATGTCTGTCTTTGTTTCTCTAGAGAGCATCCCTAAGCATTTTACTTCCTTCTAATAAAAATAAATACAATAATGTTTTTGTATTCACAGGTAGTTCATGCTCATATCCTATTAAAATTCATGGAAAGTTTTTGCTCTATCTTGTAAGACAACTTCAGGCAGCTGGGCTGAAGGTACTAGTCAACATTTTAGAAGAGTGGCAAAACTAAGTTGATATATAGAAGAAACAGCTGGGCTTATGGACTATTTTCCAACTATCTGATAACTCCTGGAAGTTTCCAAATTACTCATCGGATTATTTTCTATTGGTGAAAAATTTTTCTTCTATCTTTCTTTTGAGGACCACCAAACTTCAGGGTGATATTTATCAGTCCCAGAGAGACACAGGAATCCCAAACAGACAAGATTTAAATGTTCTAGGTCCAGTAAAGAGAAAGAAAACTATTGACCTTGTATTCCCAGACCTTACTGCTTGATATTAATCAGTTCCCTGCTTTTTTGCTAGCTTTTGTAAAACACATTTGCCTGGGGTGACCAGCCATAAAAAAAACAGGAAAGGAAAGGAAAGATATAGAACAAAGAGAATTAGTAAGCAAAAATTCAAACTAACAAGGGTCTGGTTGGAGACTCTATCTTGCAAGGAGTAGTTTTAGCATACACTACAATCAATATAAGTAATTTAACCTGAAAATATATTTACTTTAAATGTATTTGCATTACATGCTCATCTGATCCAATGCATTCAAGGTTCCCCCAACTGTTTCCAAGGTCTATATTTGAAAAATGGGACTAGCTTCATGTGAGAGAGGTACAGCAGTTCTGTCTCTATTTTACGAATGATAAAGGTACTTAAAAACATAAGATGGATTGTCAAAAAATTATTGTCCAATATTTTAAGTTAGGCTGTTAAATCGTTGTTAATGTACCTTCAAATGTCATTAAAGTATCCCAAGGAATTTATAATTTTGAACTAGACTCTCAATTCCACCTTGTAAGCAATCATCTGTTACTTTATTCTCAATATGGGCATGGCTTGGACCAAACCTCTACCATCTGTGTCAGTTGTGTTAAGCAGCTCCCTACAGATCCTTGGCCAAGTGGTGCAGAAAGTTGACAGCCTTTATGATAAAGTCCATGCCCTTCAAGCTAGATCCCATTCATATTCAATATTATAAGAGTGCTCCATGGAGTGAGAATTAGTCTTTCATTCTTTTTTACTTAAAAATAAATTAGTTTTAGAGAATTGCTACAAGTAAAAGAAAGAAAATTCAGCATAGATCATAGTCGTAGTGTATTTTTGCACTTACATCAGTCAAAGAAAATACTCTGGACTAGCCTAAGTTTCTTTGCCCTGAAACTCTTTTGATTTTACTTGCAAAAGAGCTTGGGCATTAAGTAACACATAATGGGGACAAGTGGAGGATCAAGACCACAAGTCAGAAAGTAAATGAATTTGATAGAGCAGGTTTTCCCAGATGAGACTAAGAAAGTATCCTGATCTTTTTTGATGCATGATTTGTACTCATCAAAGTGAGAAGTGTTACCGTGGGCTGTTGGTTTTTTTATGGTTTTTATTATTTCCTCAAATCTTTCTTAAATGCCTCTGTCACTCTCAATTATATCTTCCTTCTCCAATATGATTCTTTCTGTTACTGTGCATCATTCAGAATGGTTCTTACATCCAAACCATATACTTCCACATATTAAATTCATCTAAGTGAATGGACAGAAATATACTTTAAACTATAAATAAGGAGGTGATGTAGTGGTTAATTAAATTAGTAGAGTAATGCTGTTCTGCCAGTTTCCATGCATGCCTAAAATGTCTTAATCTACTTCTCTTATCTGTGAGAAAATGAATTTCTCCCAGTAGCAACAGCATATAAAAATTAAGTTACTACCTTACTGAAGTATATATGAAGAATTAATAAATTATAAAAAAGTATCCAATATATTCTTGCATATATCAAAGTATGCACCAGTGTTTGAAGGCAGGACTGTTTGGTGATGCAGAAGACTGGATGTGACCAGCAAGAACAGATATTCTTTTAAATTAAATTGCTGCTTGAATAAAATCAAGCAGAGGGACTTGGGAGTTACTCAGTTGAGGCCCTTGATCTATAGGCAATAATATTTTTTTCAGAACCACATAAAGCAACAACTAAAAAGATTTAAAAATGTTATGTTTTAAGGTTTTTACAGAACCTCACTGTCCAGATAATTATTTAAATCCAGATTAAAGCTACTTGCCCAGCTACTTATCTCAGGTAAACCTTAGGTAAAGAAAAATAAACCTATGTAAGACTTATTACTAAGACATATTGAATATTAGAACATACTATATTAATTTGTGTAATGCCATAAAAAATATTGTCAATTCACCCTATGATGTCACAGTGTGCTATACTAACAACATTTCTACTTTAAATGTTATACTTATTGTGATACAAAATCCTTTAAATATAATTGAAATGGAAAAATTAAAACATTACATTTTTTTAAAGTAAAAATTATATCTGAATAAGAAATCTGCAAGGCATTCTAGTCTCAAATAATTTTCTGTAAGAAATTCCAAATACGTAATTTTGTTCTGACCTGGAAAAAAAGTAAGTTCTGAACTGCTGAGTGGAAAATGCAATTATGAGTTTCAAACAGTTCTGAAGAAGAATAATTAATCTTTTTCCCCCCTCCTTTTCCCTCAAAGTAAGACTTAAGAATCTGCAATTTCAAGGTTGCAGTGTAAGCAGTGATATAACTCAGTTACTGTTTTTCAGGAGCAAGAAAGAATATAGATTTTGAGTAAGAAAAAGGCCTGAATGTCCTCAGCCAAATTATTTTTTGTCATTCCATAAAACAAATGTATGCTAAGATGAAATAGAAAGGTGGATTCTAGACCTTGTCTCAATACAGATTTAATGATGGATTATTTAAGAATGAATTGGGCAAAATGGGAAACTTTTTTTTAATTTGGTAATCTTGCTTTTAAAATAACACTTACAGATCAGTAGCTCAGAAACTCAATATTTTAACGCAATGTACTGTGAAATAGTAATGTTCCTAAATCTCATTACTGGAAAGTGTCACTGAAATATCTGAATGCCTCAGGTCAAAGGAGAAAGTGATAAAAGCAGTAGAGGGGGACAAGTAATAAACTTCTTGCCTACATATAGCCAAGATAATGGAACAAAATACACAACAAGAGAGAAAAGCCCTCTGAGACAGTGGAAAAAAAAGCACAACACTTTAACACTAACCAATATATCTGTACACAGCTACGCTGGATAAAATCAATGTCAGTCTGTTGCAAAATATGAAATCCTAATAAATTACTGTGAAATTGACCTATTTAGAAAGTTTTTGTGTACACGCTTTTCTATGTTAGAAGATTATTTTCACACTAAAATACAACTATGGTTTTTTATGGTTTTTCACACTAAAATACAACTATGGTTTTTAAAAAAAAACTAATTTGGTCTTTGCCAGCAAACTGCTGTTTAAAGAATCTTACTAAAAATCTGTAACAGGTTTTGATGTTAGTAGGTTATCACCTAAATCTTGAAGGCATTCCTGGATCTTCAGTCACACAAATGATTCAAAACTTTTCAGGCATAAGTATTTTATACAGAAATATATTTAATCACAAGTATATTTAAAGAGATTTAGAAGTGTACTTTTCCCGTGGACAGGGAGAAGTTTGAAAAGAACAAATCAAATTTGTTCTAAAGACCTGGACTGAGTGGGGTTTTAAGCACCTGCCAGTGAGAACTTAAAATAAGTGCATCCTTAAATACCTTGCTTAACTGAAATTTCTACTACCACACATCAGGAAGCATTAGCCAACCAGCCGCTATATTTCATTATAAAGCCAGTCCCTTTCACTTTTATGATGAAGTGATTTTTTTAGGGGGTTCCTTTGGGGTGTTGTACTGGGTCCAGCTAAGTAACCTCACCAAGAATCTAAGGTCTGAGCAGGAAAAGAAGGAAGAGCCATCTTTCAAGGCACACCAACCGTGAAAGATGTGGGTGTGAGTGGTCATGAGATATGGGGTGTGAGAGCTCATCCACAGTGTGTGCTTTAATAGTGCAACTTTTTCTTCCTCCCAATGCGCCTTTTCCTCCAGACAGTATTGTAAGGGTGTGTGGAAGGAAAGTGTCTGTTCCTTTAAGGGTGTTTGGTAAGGGACTTTCTTCACAGCAAGTAAGGACAAAACTAAAGGGAAGAAGCCAGAAGCAAGAACATGCAGGGACACAGATCTGACAGGTGAATGATAAAGGAGGAAGTGGTGAGATCTAAACCTGATGAGTTGTATTAAAGGTATGACAGCCTGAGCAAGTAAGAGAAGGCTTATTCCAGTGAGGTTATATAATCGGAGAACATGTCAATTGGAAAAAAAGTGGAAAAGGGGGAGACCAGAATCAAAATACACAGAGACATAGACATCACAAAACAAACATGTAGGCAACAACAAGAAACAAACCTCACCAGTCACTCTAATCGACAGGCTGTCAAGGAAGGCACCACTTCCAGGAAGACCAACTTGGATTTGTTACTAATAAGACTGTAAACCAAAGACCTGGACTGAGAGGAGTGAGGGAATAGGATATGTAGGGGGAGTGAATTCAAGGAGAAATGAAGCAAGGGAAAGGCAGAAAGAGGTCAGTACAGTTGTCTGTCTGAGCCTTACAGTTGATGACCACAGTCTGTCCTATAACTTTACTAATTCTTTTCTCAATGATGCCTCTGAATAAACCTCATCTCTATGTATGAGCGCCATGGAGAATAAGGCCAGACACTGGTGACAGCTCTTTGTGAGTGAGTGAAAATTGGTGCCTGCTGCTGCAGTCAGAACAGGGTGTCCCTGGACCAACATCCAGCAACGGGGGGGACCTTCAGGAGTCAGGCAGTCAGTCTAAGTGTCGATGGTTGAAGCATGGCCACAGGTGTGCCTGTGAGCCAGCTGTTAGACAGTCACGTCTTCCACAGTCCTGGGGTGTAAACCTGTATTTGCTGGCAAACTTGAAGCTGGACCAGGCATCAAGTAGCTGGGTGTCAGAGCCAGGACAGAGTATTTAGGAGGGTAGAGGATCTGTGCCAGGACACCTAGGAG
The DNA here is from genome assembly GCF_017590135.1 of Pyrgilauda ruficollis. Taxonomy (NCBI): domain Eukaryota; kingdom Metazoa; phylum Chordata; class Aves; order Passeriformes; family Passeridae; genus Pyrgilauda; species Pyrgilauda ruficollis. Next base: position 2,665,880 of record NW_024525156.1, read on the forward strand.
ACTTGTGAATGTGCATTGCAAGAGGCATGAGTCTCTGTATGTATTTGTCTGTGTGTCTTTGTCTCTGTGTGTGCACACTTGTGAGTGTTAAGCTGGACCAGCTGGCAGATGGGGACATGTGGGAAGGGCTGAGATCTAGGCAGGGGAGCCAGTCAAGCAGATAGATCTCAGTGATTATGGGATCCACAAATATGTGTGTGTTTTGGAGAACATGGAGAGTATCATGTGTGTGCCTGCACTGGTGGCCTGGCTCAGACAGCTGAAGAGGAGGGGGACATGGCTCTCTGAGCTTGTGCTTTATGAGCATCCTATACATAGGCAGGATGAGGTGGCTTCTAACATTCCTCAACAAGAATGACCTTCTGCTGTCAGATCAATGCAAGCATGACATTGTGGTGAGCTGAGACCCACCAGGGCACCCTGACCCACGGTCTACTTTAATCCATGAGGCAGATCTCAAGCTCACTCATGACTAACCCACAGATTTACACCCTCCTAAGTCTTCTCAGTCAGGCAAAAAAATGTGATGTCTGATAATTATGTTTTCAAAGGTTCTGCAGAGAAAAAACAGACTCCTAATATGAAATGAGGAATAAAGTTCCCAGCTCTTAGGTGTTGAACACAAAATATTTTAATCTTATCAATTAAACTAAGCTACTCATACTTCTCCTAATAATCATACCTGATGGTTTTTTGTTGTTGTTGTTGTTTTTTGTTTTGTTTTGTTTTGGTTTTTGTGGATTTTTTTTTTTTTTTTTTGTGAGAATTCTAATGATTACTTACCATTTTTGGGGTCTGCTCTTTTTCTGTTTTGGATTTGGTTACATGCTTGGATTTTACTGTAATTAAGGTGACTAATAACTAAATAACATAGCAAACCATGACATTATTAAACAACCGGTAACTTATTACAGAAAAACATATTAAAAGTGTACCAAATTATGAATAATTATGCAGTTATTCACTTTGCTTTTTAAAAACTATGTGAATAATTATTTGGTGAAAATATCACATCACATAAATGATATTATTGTTCTACTATATATTCTCTTCTGCTCTTTCAGAAGGTGTGCACCATGCATTTGCATTGTGTTATTTCTAAAGGCTTTAGGAATAATGAAAAGCACAAAAAGGCAGATTTCTTTTAGTGAGGTTAGACTTGTTAATGTATGCAGCTTCAAGGTTTCCTTGACAGCAAAGAAAACATTCTTGTTTGTATAGAGGTTGTCACAGATTTACACTATTAGACCTTTCTGGAACAAAAGCAAAATTGACAGAGACAATAAAATGAATAATCCTTTTAAAGTGATCTCTCACAGCAACAGAAATTATGTTAAAAGTATTATATGCAAAATTTGCAGATGAACATACTATGAGGTTTTTTTCTGCACTAATAAAAGTTTTCTGGCCTTTCTCAAAGTATATGGATTCTACTTCTGCATACTGTGAGGTGATGATCTTTAGTGCCCAGTGGATGCTCAACATTTAAATGACGTACAAAAAGAGTAGAAAAGTAAATATATTTCAAAAATTCGTTTTTAATTCAGTCAAAGAACTGGGCAGAAAAAAGCTCAGATAAAGTAGTACTGTGCAGAGTATGTATCCCAATCTCCAAGTATCCTTTCCATGGACTTGATCTACCCTGTATTGTATTAAAGAACTTTAAACAAAACCTGCTGGAGAAAAGAAAGCTCAATCGATCACACTTCTACAAATTTGATATCAGGGACATCAAGAGATGTCCAGAACCTGAAGAGGAATTGCAGGTCATCAGGAGAACACCTGAAGAGCAGCACAGAAGAATTCCAGTCACACCAGACAGTAAGACACATTCATCAGGGGCCCAACCCAAATATCGCTATGGAAACACACTTGGCATGGGGAGTAAACAAAAGGACTTAAGAGACACATGAATGCCTGCAGGGCTGTCATCTTATTGAGACTATGGAGCCATGGTGAGATGGCTCCTATGACTAGAATGGATGGATACAGGATCTTTAGGAAGGACCAAGGCATGGAAGATGAGGAAGTGTTGCCCTCTCTATAAGAGCACAGAGGGAGTGCATGGAGCTCCACCTGGGGATGGATGAGGAGCTGACTGAGAGGTCAGGATTGAATGGATGAGTCAGGATTGAGTGGAGGACAGGATAGGTGACAATATTGAGGGTCTGCTATGTGTTGTCTAAGCAGGAAGACCAAGCAGATGAGGTTCTCTGTAGATGGATAGGAGTGGCCTCATGTTCACAAGCCCTGGTCCTCGAGGACCCTGATACTTCAACCACCCTGAGACTTGTTGGAAGGACAATACAGCAGGGCGTAAGCACTCCAGAAGGTTCCTAAAATATGTTGATGTTAATTTCCTCTCCAAGTGACAAAGAAGCCAATGAAAAGAGGTGCTATGCTGGAACTTTATCTCACCAGCAAAAAAAGGCTATGAAGCTCAAGAAAAGCCTGGACTACAGTGTCCATGAAATGGTGGAGTTTAAGATCCTCAGGACAGTGAGGGGGATGCACAACAAGCTCACTGCCCTGGACTTCAGCAGAACAAACTTAGGTCTCTTCAGGGATCTGCTTAGTAAACTACCATGGTATAAAACCATGCCAAGTAGAGGGGCCCAAGAAAGCAGATTAATATTCAAGGATCACCTCCAAGATCCCCTCCCATTTATCCCAACCAAGAAGTAGAGCAAAAGTGCCAGCAGGCTTGCATGGATAAACTAGGACAAACACAACAGGTAAAGGAAGCCTACAGAGGATGAAACAAACACAGGTAGCCTGAGAGGTATAGAGAGAAATTGTCCAAGCAGACAGGGATAAGGTTAGGAAAGCTAAAGCCCTGATGAATTAAATCCAGTCATGGAAGCCAAGGGCAGCAAGAAAAACTTCTACAGGTACATCAGTGGTAAAAGGAAGACTAGGAAAAATATGGATCCCCTGTGGAAGGAATGGAAGACCTATTTGCCCAGGATGTGGAGAAAGCTCAAATACTCAACCACTCTTTTCTACCTTCTTGCTGCTCAAAGCAATCAGTGGTTCTGTGAAGGAAGAGACAATTAATTTAAATGAAATTGATACACTTTCATATGATGGGAGATTATGTTTCAATGTGATGTAAGCCTATGATGACACAAGTCATCTATAGGCTAGCTTTTTGTCGTAGAACTGTCAGAGGAAAGCTGGAGTTACTGAACTCTGAATAAGAAAAAGGTGGAGATTCTGATGCTGAGGAAGAATGGGAGGCAGCTGAAATAATTGTCATTGAGGTATGTTTTTGCTAAAAGAGTCATTAGTGCAATGAGAAATGCCACTGACAGTTTGTCATCATCATGTTTTCAATAACAACTTAATAAAATAAATTTGGACAAGATTCTTTATTCCCACTTGTAATCATGTTTTCTTACTTGTCTTCATGGCCTTTTCCTTTCGCATCAAAGTTTATATGTTACAATATTCAATTCTAGAGAAAAATAAGATAAAAAATTTTTGGCCGCAAATATTCTGAATTCTGAGCAGAGGATTCCCACTTACTCATTCCTTCATACATATTGATTTTAGTGATAGCACTAATTTAATTATTTATACCCTATAAATGCCAAGGAAAAAAAATCTGTAATTTCAGTCATGGCTGTTAAGGTCAAGGTGTAACTTTAGAGTAATATTCAAAAAAACCCCCAAAAAACTAGGAAAACAAAAATGTCAAAATTTTAAAGAAAAGTTGCGTGTAAAATCTTTTCATCAACATGGTGCCTGATCACTTGTAGGAGGAACATGAACTAAATCAAACAGTGCTGGATTTGACTCAAGGTCAGTGCAGCAGTGCCATCACTGCTCTGGGAGCAGCACTGAGAATATAAAGAAAGATCTGTGATCAGAGATTAGAAATTGTGGCTGAAAAATTCTTCACCTGAGGACAATGACAATGCAGGGTCAAGCATATGAGATACCATCACAAAAATGGTAAAGGGCATCAAGAATATGTGACAATCCTGGACACAGACTTCTGCAACCTCTTTTCCAACTCCTTTGCAATTGAATTTCTCTGCCATCTCATGCCCATTACTTGATGTTCCCAGAAGTTTCCACCTGCAAGGCTGGAGATTGTGGCAGAGGATGACACCACAGCTGTACCTAAAGAAGATTTTCTTGGCCTAAATAGGTATCTAACAGATTAATTCCCAATAGAGATTTAATTTTTTACAACAAATAAACTAACTAGGCTGCATCTCTGCTTGAGCAATTTGAAGAGGTTTCATGCACATGCTTTCACTACTTGTATTGGCATATGTTCCCACATTTCAGCATATCAATGGAAAATAAGAGCTTAGGTATTTCATATATTATGATTCTAATCATATCACAAAATAATTTGTATTCCTCTTCTCTCTTCTTTCAAGACTCAAAGGTAGCAGCAGGAAATCCTCATGGAGTTTTACTATTATTTCTAATTTTCTTCCTACATTAAATTTCTTCCCAACTTCATTTTCCTTCTTTTTTACTCCTTCACATATCAGTGAATACTCACAACTCACAACAAGAGCAGTGACAGATTTGTTGAAGTCCTAACTCTACTTGCAATTATGTGGTAGATTTTATCATTGCATCTGATTCAAAGCTCATTGAAAACAATACATTCTGCAAATTCCTGTTGTAGAGCTGTGTTTCAGTTTATTTTTCCTTGTGTACACTGTAAGGCATTTTTCTATAATGAAAATTTATTGTGCTTTCCTCTCCACACATCACTTAGAAGTGGATGTGCCTCATTAGAGAACTGTAGATGTTCCAATTAAATCCCTTCATAATATAAAAAAGTCAGAGTAAGTTCATGACAGCTATAAAGCATTGCATGGAATAGGACACACAAGAATAGCTGAAAAGGAAGGTAGAGCAGGTATGGAATTAAATGTACTACTCAATAAAACTGATGGCATTGCAATTTACTATCCACTCTCAAAAAACTAAAAGAGTATCTTTTGCATGTAAGCCTGTATGTCCATGTAGAAGTCTACAAGCAAAAAAAAGTCTGTATAATACAAGAATGAAAATTTAATACTGAAGGACCTAGACATGTTTCTGGCACTTCTGGATCTTTGGAAACTGAGAATGATAGTCTCTGGCTATTGTGACTTGAAACAGAAAGTGCTTCCCACCTAAATGGCAGAAGAAAGCCACAACAAATATCTGAACAGAGGCTGGCAATATTTCCTTGAAATCTGGGGAACCATTGTCATATATCCACAACATTCACTGACATTGGGTTAAAAATTATTCAGCTTGTAGACTTGAATTTTATTCGTAGGTGCAATTCTTTTTCATCATATTAAATGGTGCTCTGGTACCATCTTGGTGATGTTTCTTTAATTTTGGGTTTGTTTGTTTTTTTGTTTGTTTCTATAAATCAGTTCTTAAATCTGAAAAAAATAAAAAGTAAAAATAGTTTAAAAATTCTCTCAAATAACTTCAGTTTATAACAAATTATCAGTTTATTAAATAATTTCAAAGGAGACAATTGTCTTTCCTCAAAGCATTTTTACCACTTATAGCAACATTTGGAATCCCACTTCTGGGATTTAGTCCTTTTTAATGTTTCCCAAAGTAATTTATTTTCTATTTTCAGCAACTCAACACACTATCACTAAAATAATCTGGCTATTATTTTTGAAGGGTTTTTTACACAAATAACTGCAGCATAAACACAGATTCAGGGCCTCACAAGGTTACATGCTATCTGAGTAGATTAGTGTTGCGGTGTGTCGTCATGGTATGCCTCAGTTTCCCCAGTTCTTCCCTTGAATTTTCCTTCCCCAGGTGGGGTGTCAATCACCTCTCCTTTCCCTGCCCCTGACCCCTGCTGGGCACTGTCTATCAACCCAGAAATTCCAAAGGAAGCATCAAGTGATTGGCAGGTCCAAAGGATGCTCTCCACCCCCTGGGTGGCCATTGGCCCACCCAGGTGTCCCTCTCACCTGAGACCCCCTCCCCCTAATTGTGCCTGGTTGGTGGTCCCTGTGTTCCCTCCCCTTCCCCTCTCCCCAGGTAAACGGGCGAGCGCACCAGGAAATTGGAATTCTGTTGGAGTTGTGGCAGGATTCAGAGACTATGCGGCTTGAAATAAAAAACTCTGGCTTAAAAACTCTCCATCAGGACCCACTCCTCCTTCACCATCACCTTAAAGGTTTCTCCAGCTCAGGAAGGCCTGAGGAGTGACCCTCTTCAACAGCAAGCTCCAGCTGTAAGCACTGGAGCGTGGGAAGTGCCTGGACTTGTCCCCACGTGCTCATAGCGAGCCAGAGCGTCTCTGGGGTACAAAACACCACAGGTGCTGCGATTGGCTCAGCAGCTGAGGCCAGACAGACCAAGGCAGTCCCGTTCGGTAATATTGGTAAAATCCAATAGATTAAAATAACATTTTTCTTGTCTAAATAGGTGAAAACAAGTAAACTGATAGAGAAATTAAAATTACTATGTAAAATAAGTCTCAAACTAAATCTTTCTTCTTTAGTTTTCCTGCTTCCAAGAGGTCCTGTGACTTGCATGGGTGTCTTTCCTATGTGTACCTTTATGTTGTGAACTTTTATCTTTTTGATCTCTGCCTGTTTCTCCAATGCAAAAATGAGAAGACAGCTCTTAGAGTATACCTATAATACAAAAAAGGAGAAAAAGGCTCAAGATACTCAGGTTAATTTTTTTCCCATACTTTCCAAGTATGTCTCCACACTTTTTCTTCAACAGAAATTTGTTCTCCTACTTGAAACATGCCTATTCAAATACCAGTTCCAGTTCTGACCAAAATAAGCACTTCAACTTCTTTTTTCTCTTATGGAAGCAAAGGAAAAAAGTATCCTAAGCTTGTCAATGCATGTCAAAACACAGGCTCTAAGCCAAGAGCTTGTATAAAAGCCTCAAAAGCAATAAGCATGGATAGAAAACAATTGTGACAGTTTCTAAACCTGTTCTTCCCTTGCAACTGCTACTTATGTCAGCTGCTGGCAGGAACACACAGTGGTTAAAAAGTGCTAATCATGCTGCAAATAAAAATACTCTCTCTGAAAGGTAAAACAGAAAGTTTTAAGACTACATACTTTTGAAAATGACCAGAATATGACTTAATTTCTCCTTTCTCTAATTAAATCACTATAGGCATATCTATCTATCTATCTGTCTATCTATCTATCTATCTATCTATCTATCTAGCTATCTATCTAGCTATCTATCTACCTACCTAATTTTCTACGTTTTGAAGTATGCAGATTGTATAGGCTCATTCTTATTAAAAAGTTTATCAGAACTTTTAACGGAAAACTACTTTATGGTCAGATGCTGATGTGACTATAAATTTCAGCTGATGACAGTGTTGAATGTCGTCAGACAAAACAGGGAATGTGAGCCCATTACCAGAATTAGGATCAGGAGCGGAGTTCAAATAGACCTCAATGACATTGGAGTAGCTTGATTTTGTCAGATTTATCCAGAGCTTAAGAAAATATGCTGTTTCCAGCAAAAGTAATTTTCGTATAAATAAAAAAACTTAAAGTACCTGTCTTTTGTCTCCTTTCCTAGATGATGTGTCTTTCCAGTAAATCACACTGGGCATTGCATTTATGAACAAAAATAGGTAGGTTTCATAATTTAGCAGGCCTTTTTTAGACCATGAACACATTGTGAAAGTCTCTTGAAATTAGATTTAGAATGTTACACATCATGAGTTTTTGATTGTACTGAATGATGTTATTTCTGTTAACTTCAGGAGAAACTGGAATTGTTCAGCAGCAGAATTACCAATAGGAGTTTAAGAAAGGAACTAGGATTTAGTGCTAAAGAGAAGAATCCTAAACTTTAAATTGTTAGTCTGAACAGCAAATAAAGGATAAGTGCATTTTCTGTGCTTAGAACATCTGAAAGAGAATTTGGGAAAACACATTTTGGTTTCTGATTTCTGCACTGACATTCCTGACCTTAGCTATACGAAGGAAAAAATATTTCAATCCCTTGTTGCAACATGAGAATTTCAGTGTTTTCTATTCCCAGTATTTATCCTCTTATAGAGATGACAAACTCTCCAGGGCAGAATACAACTGTAACACCAGGTTTGTGCATTGCCTATGTATTATGGCAAGGTAAATAATTAATTAGATTTGTACTAGGAGAAAGGGTGTAATTAAGTATTGAGCATTTGAATTGCTGTCTTTTGGAAATATCAGATTTTGATGATGAGAATAGTTATTGCAGTCTTCTCCCTCACAGTCCTTCTGGTGCACCAAACCATATGTAATTCCCAATATTTTTGCTCTTCTAACTTTAAGCATGTTAATTTCATTATAAAACACTCCATACGTATAAACTGTTATCTCTAATATTAAACATATTATATGTAGATATAGCAATAGATTGATATTATATTTATAGAAAGAGATAAATTATATCACAAAGGAAGTATTCATTCAGCAATCCCTATACTTCCAATAACAGGTAAAGCATCTTTCATGGTGTTAAGAGTTTCACCCAGGTGAAATAGAAAATACAGGTCTAACTGTGTAGAGGACCAGACCTTAGCATGTTTTGTCCAAAACGTTCTGAGTATTGCTACAGGAAAGGTGGTTGAAGGATCCTGTAGAGGTGGGGCAGTGCTGGGTGAGCCAGAGTCCTGCTCTGCCTTGAGACCCACGCTCAGCCAGCAGCTTTGATTGAGTGTTGTGGCTCGTGAACCAGCGCATTTGAGAAGTTTGTTTTGGGAGTTGAGAACTTATTGAACAAAATTAAGGGCTTGTTAGCCAACACTTTTTTGTGTAAGAGGATTTTGAGAATTTAAGGGCTTGTTAATCAGCACCTTTTGAATCCAAGCAGTGGGCTGGTTGCTGGAATTATAGAAGATTGTATAATAAGACACAAAGAGCTCCCTGACACGTCCAGTGTCTTTGTTCAGCCTGACAAGAATTTATAATGAACATCACACCCCCTACTGATGGATCATGATAAACTGTAACAGAAATTACCCCAGTAAACTGATAAACCTGCACGTGGAACAAGCACAAATCGTGCATGAGCAAAAAATTTCTGCTGTTATAAATAGGAGTGTGTTGAATATGTCATTTGGAGTTGATTTATACAAAAATCCAGTTAGATTACACAGTTCATTCATGGTTATTCATACCACTAACCAGATCAGATATGAAATTTATAAAATTACTTCTATTACATATGAGGGGTCATTTTAAGAAGGCCTCTCCCTGTCTTCTAATTATTTTCCTACATTCCTTCTCACTACAAGATTATTAAGTAAGATACAAAGATTAAAAGCAAAAGGTTTATAAAATCTACTGTTTACCATTATCTCTTGTGGTGTTCTCCTTCCATACTCCTGAATTGAGCTTAGCCTCTGCTGCTGACCCTCTATGGACTCACACTAATCCTCTAACCATTGTAATCTATTTATTGAAGTACTATGTCCACCCGCCTGGCATTGTTAATAAATGTCAGCCTTGCATGGATAAGCCTAGACCTCTGACTTTATATCTATATTGTATTGCCTTCAAAAATTATTTCAAGTGAAAATTATATTCTCTGTAACTTCCAAATGAAGGAAATTAATGAAAAGTTTAGAGGTAAAAGGAGAAACAGTAAATAATAATATTTTGTATCACAGCAGAAGTCGATACTTCTCATCTGAACAACTGAATTTTTCATAAAATAATTTTCAGCTGCCAGCAGCTGTTAAGTTTGAAACTCTGTCCTCCAAAATGCTTCACTGATCTGAAAATCTCACAGAAAATAGGTGACAATCAGAAGATTAAAGTACAAAACATCTGCATGGGTTTTTCTAGCCTTAAATATATGGAAAAGCAAACTACAATAGATATCTGACCTCTGGATATAAAGCCTCTGACTTTATATCTATATTGTATTGCCTTCAAAAATTATTTCAAGTGAAAATTATATTCTCTGTAACTTCCAAATGAAGGAAATTAATGAAAAGTTTAGAGGTAAAAGGAGAAACAGTAAATAATAATATTTTGTATCACAGCAGAAGTCGATACTTCTCATCTGAACAACTGAATTTTTCATAAAATAATTTTCAGCTGCCAGCAGCTGTTAAGTTTGAAACTCTGTCCTCCAAAATGCTTCACTGATCTGAAAATCTCACAGAAAATAGGTGACAATCAGAAGATTAAAGTACAAAATATCTGCATGGGTTTTTCTAGCCTTAAATATATGGAAAAGCAAACTACATTTTACAATGTATGATATAAATATTTTCTTCAAAAATGAAAATATAAAAATGAAGGTTGATTGTAAACTCATGTTACCAATATTAAAACCATGTCTAATGTACCAGCATATATAGACTCCACTATTAAAACAGCAAGCAGTAAGGTAATTCAAAAAATAGTGTTCTAGACTTCCATTAACACAATTATGTAGATTGTGTGAAGGAACTTCTGTTTTCCTTTTGGTTTAGCTGAATGTGTGGATACTTTCCCCCCTGCACTGTCCATAGTGCATATGAAGGGGTTTCATGTACATTGCATTATCTGTAAATTTCACCAGCTCAGTGTTGGTTTTGATTGCTCTTCCTACATTTCTTCAACTTTTTAATGAAAGATTATTATATTGACACAGTTTCTATTAAGTACAAATCAAGTGGAATTGCTCCTTGTAATAACATTTAGAGCAGATATAAACTTACTGTAGAGCTAATAAAATAACACAAAATTAGTATAGCTTGGTTTGTACAGTTGTAATGGAATGGAATCAGAACAGCTCATTCTCTTCCCTGTAAAATTATTTTATTTAGAAATATACAATATACATAGAAATATACACAGATATATAGTGCTGTATTCTATTAGTATTTACGTCAAATTATCAGTTTCATAAAAATAGCAACTCAGTATGAATTGGTTGACAGTTTAATCAAAACCAACACATTAGTGCTTCACCAGCAATCCCTTTTTGGAATTCTGATTTCCACTAGAGAAAGAATTTGCAAAGTATATTGCTCTGCAGAGTAAATATATCCATATTTATAGTAAGAGTGAGGAAAACCAGAAAACCATGTGCTCAAAACCAATTTTTAAACAATTAGTTTAGACTCATAAATAGCTCCAGAGAACTACATCAAACACTTATTTTTCATAAAAAAGATCAATGCAATATCATATCAAAAAAATGGCTGAATAGCATTTATTTTTCTGAACAGCTAAAGATTCAATCAATGTAATTAATGAGTAATTAGGTTTTGAGTTCATCATTATGTACAGCTAAATTCTGTGAAATATGGAAACAGTATATGCCCCATAAGGGAGAAGGTCTCCCATTTAATATTTGCTGAAGGACTTTAAGCCTCCCCTGAAGTCATGCATTTTGCACAGCTGTGGAAGCAGAATACCCCAGCTCTTTCAGGGCATGCAGTGTGTATATGTTGTGTGCAACACCAGATCTGCAGCATTCAGGCCTAGGAAGAGACACTATTCCAAACACTACTGTATTTCTCCTATTCTGGGTGCACTGCAATTTTTGGGAAGAAATCTTTCTATTGGCCCCAAGCAGAGTATGTACCAGTATGCACCACCTCCATCCATCAGTGGAGAAAACTGCTGACCTTACTCTCTCTACTTTGTACACTAGCACACTATGTATACTGAACAGCCAGGATAGGAGTTTTCTCAGGTATGCTAATACAGTAGGTTAATAGTAAGTTACTCAGCTTTTTTTTTTTTTTTTTTGGTTTGGGATTTCACCATTTTGTTGAATGTTCAATATTACATCTTGACTGAGAGGATAAGGTAAAGATGTCACTAGATTTTATGATTCTATTCAGTCAGCTTCTTTGCAGTGTAGATTTACATTTTAAAATAAATGAAATTCAAAAATTCCCTTCTACAAAAAGGCAAAGTGTAAACTATAGGTAAGCTACAGGTTTTTTTCTATCCAACCAGTAAGTCCAATGTCTTTCATGGCTTCAAATATTTTGTATGTAAAAATCATGTTAATATCACCTCATTGAGTCCTTAAAACTATGTTAGAGGGTTTAATTTGCAATAAAGAAATATAATTGCCCTCTATTTAGTAAAGGTGAGAATTTTTTTCTAGATAGTTATTGCTGTAGCTTTATTTACCAGAGATTTCTTTACGCTCCTGTGGAAGCAAATGACAGGACCCATATTAAATTGCAACTCTGTGACGGAGAGAAATAAACTGCTTTACCAAGAGCTCCTGACTTCCTCTTCCCCAGTCCAATTCTAGTCATTTCAGCAGGGATCAGCTATAATAAATCAGCTTTGTGCTCATTTCAGCAATGACAAACAATAAATCACAATAATTCTCTTACTGTTCAGAGAGATTTCAATTCTTAGGAGAATTTTAATCACAGCAGAGAGGCAAGAGTGTTAATGAGGTCTATAAATTACCTTTAAAGAGGGTAATTATGTCCAGTGTTGTAATAAAGGCTGAGACAGCTAATATCATTAAAGCAATTAAACACTTTTTTAGATTGTGAAGATAAATTTGAATTAAAATATTACTGTAAACAAGGGGCCCATTTATTATGGAGCAATTGATTAGATAGTGGCCTCAGCTAATATTGCTGTGGTTTAAACAGGTTCTGTGAACTTCATTCAGATTTTGTCAAGTAACAAGGCTACAGATCACAAGTAGATTGCTAGTGCATTATCATCACATAAATCCACAAACAGCATTTTTACTTGCACTCTTAATTAGATTTTGTTGAATGCAATTATTATAATTTCTTCTTAACTAGCTTCTGCTCATCTTTTTTTCTTGTCTAGATTTGTCCTTACCTTTCAGCTTTCTTCTCCGTGGTCTGCAAAAAAAAAAAAAAAAAAAAAAAAAAAAAAAAAAAAAAAACCTCATCAAAAA